>NC_136515.1:4689184-4731684 GCF_053919585.1 Euprymna scolopes | reverse complement strand
GTTTTCTATTGGTGACGTCAGGAAGAAAAATGTTACTATGAAATCCTTTTTTGCAAGAACATAATTTCGACCGATTTTTTCGGTCTTCATCAGTGTAGTGAAAGTGATGCAGGGGAAGAGGAAGGATGAAAAGGTGGAGAAAAACTGCGTCAATCGCAGATTAGTAAAATATCAATGTGTCACTAAATATGCGCCACAAAAAAGTTAAATTGTATAATCAAAGGACTGCTTCATACGATATTCACGAAGTTATGACATTGTATTTATTATCAAGAAATTTATACGGTCCATCGCTTTATTACAGATCTCTTACAATATCAAAATAAAAGAAAAACAAAAAAGAAACAGGCGATCGAAGGTTATCAAAGGTTATCGAAAAGCAAAGGATTGTTGCTGGACTCACAGAAGGATTGACCATCACACTAATATAAAAGTATACACATTATTTGAAGAACAACAGAATTGTAAACCCGTCCATCCTCTAAGAAAAATATACGCGGACTAAAGTTTTTTTGGTTTGAACATCCCGTGCGCAGGGTTCAAATTTAAATCGACCAATCAAAAAGACTGTAATAAATAGAGCTATGACAACAGCATATTCTTTTCATTGTTTTGACTCTCTAGTATATATCCGACACAGAAACAATCAACTGAGAACCACATCACTCTACATAAAAACATAAGATATCAATGGATATATATATATATATATATATATATATATATATATATATATATATATATACAAAGGGCGAATGAACTTTTTTCTGGGTCAACGGCCAACTAGCACCGTGTATATTTGTGTGTGTGTATATGTGTATTGGGGTAGAGAGGGCTCCCGTGAGCCGTGGTGAAGGCAACCTTTCTAGGAGAAGCAAATCTCTGATTTAAAAAACCATAAAGCGGAAGACCAGTACCCGCATTAAGCTGGTCTGCAGTTTAATTTGTTGCTGGCTATTTTGCTCTTGCTTGTTGCTGGATCTCAACATTTTGAACCGAGAGAAAGACTTAGCTCTCGTACAAAGCTAAGACTCTGTAACATCATATTTGTATAGATACTCCCTCAGACATTTGGGCTCATGGATTTTAAATGTCTGAGGGAGTGGCACTCATCTGACAAGACGTTGCAATCATCATATATATATATATATATATATATATATATATATATATATATATTAAATTCGAAGTACAACAGAATTGTAATAGTTTAAAAGCGAAGTGGGGCATTTTTTTTTTAACCTTATAAAAAAAAGATCGACTATAATGTAAAAAGAAACAGGATCGACTAAAAGTAAGAAAAATAAATTGAAAATGAAGAAGATCGACTAAAAGGGGAGAAAGAAAAAAGAAAAGGGGGAACGGTGAAGAAACTTGAAGTACTTTTCGCCGTTTGTTGAACGTTTTTAAACAGGCGCCATCAGGTTAATTTCTACGCGGTGTTCCACCCCCCTCATAGAAATTACTTCATGCCAACATTACTTCATACCGACATTTACATTATTTTATATAAATAAGAATTTATTAAATTCAAACTTATTTGATAACCAGATGATAATGGAGAGAAAATAACCGGAAGTGTCAAACGATGGAGACGGGTGAGAAAGTCGAGTATGAAGGACATATATTTGGTTATTGTCTTCCGGAAATTACCGGTTAGCCTGCTACATGGCAGATTGTCAGTGTTTGAATTAGAAATATTTCGATAACAAAAAAAAAAAAAAAGAACGTTAGAATAGGCGAGAGAATGTTATTGAAGCGAAAAAGGTATTTAACTTGATAAGATATTTACATTAAAATTTTACATTAAATTTTAATTTGGACGAAAAGGAATTTGATAAGGAAAAATAAACACGGACAAAGATCAGGCAATGACCATGTGGAGATACATATTGATGACGTCATTTAAATGGGTAGATGGTCTTTTGAGAGACACGTATGAATTGTTAGCAGTCAGAAGAGTTAGCTGTCAGAGTTGAGAGAGAGATATAGAGAGGGAGCGAGAGAGAAGGGGAGAGAGAGATAGAGAGAGATAGAGAGAGAGAGATAGAGAGAGAGGAGGAGAGAGAGAGGAGAGAGAGATAGATAGATGGATAGAGAGAGAGATAGAGAGAGAGATAAGGAGAGAGAGAAGGAGAGATAGATAGATAGATAGATAGATAGATAGATAGATAGAGAGAGAGAGAGAGAAGGAGAGAGAGAAGGAGAGATAGATAGATAGATAGATAGATAGATAGATAGAGAGAGAGAGAGGGAGAGAGAGAAGGAGAGAGAGAAGGAGATAGATAGATAGATAGATAGAGAGAGAGAAGGAGAGAGAGAGAGAGATAGATAGATAGATAGATAGGGAGAGAGAGAAGAAGAGAGAGAAGGAGAGAGAGAAGGAGATAGATAGATAGAGAGAGAGAGGGAGAGAGAGAAGGAGAGAGAGAAGGAGATAGATAGATAGATAGATAGATAGAGAGAGAGAGAGAGAGAGAGAGAGAGAGAGAGAGAGAGAGAGAGAATGGCTCCAAGCAGGGGAGGCTTCGGAAAATATCGATAGATGTACGATCGATAGATGTAAAAACCCAAGATCAACGTTCAACTTTCAAATGGAGAAGCATTGGTAAATAAAGTTGCAGCTTTTCCAAGGATTCGTCAAATCAAGATATATATATATATATATATATATATATATATATATATATATATATATATATATATATATATATATAAAGAGGTTTGTGTTTACTCTAACCTTTTTACGCAAATATTACGCAAGTATAAATCATGTAGAATATCTGCATGAATATGATTACACGAAATAGTAAACTAAAGATGGTCATGCCATAAGAAAACCGAAAGAAAGCTAATAGGGAATTAATTAAAATAGGGGATGTCCTTTTCTCTTCCCTGCAATCTCTTTCTCACAGAAGAGATGTTGCGAGCCTGCCTCTGCTTTATCGTTATTTTCATTGAAAGTGCTCGACTAAGCTCCAATCTATGGTCCCCCCTCGCCAAACTTTCACAAGAAACACTCGTCTAGCAGAAAACACCATCAATTATTCCCCCCCCACTCTTTATCTGTACCTAAACCTAAACGTAGATTCCATGAACAAAGCTTCTTTCTTAGAAGTGCACGCCTATGAAATTGTCTTCCGTTTTCCTGCTTTCCAGCTGACTACAATATGGTTGTGTTCAAGTCTAACGTAAACAAGTTTTTGCTGGGCCGTTTCACTTAAGTTGACAAATTTACCGAATTTCCATTACTAACGATTACTGTATTGTCCAATTGTTTACTGTACACTCTGTTACTCTTATCCTCGAGTGACCTCTTGGCCTTGATAAGTGGTGATGCCTTAGGTGTATCAGAATTTTTGTAGGAATTTTTGACACCCCTAACACGAGACTGCGAATAAAATATAAAAGACTCGTAATTTCTCTTTTAAAAGTGGGTTGTTTATTTTCTTTATGGATTATACTTTCAAAATAAACTATCAAAGTTGTTTTAAAAGTAATAGAAATATTTTTTTTTATTTTTTAAAAAACAGTAATGAAATTAATTGAATTTTACGAGTTCAGTATTTTTCAATTTTTAAACTTTAAAAATCTATCAAAATTTTCCTACTGATTCAATTTTTACGATATTTTCAGGGTCAATGTGAAATTTTATGCTCTTTCCAATAACCCGAATATAATATTTTAGACAAACGTTTTTTTTTAATTCATGCCCCACCCCCTTTTTCAAGTGTCTCTTAAAAAGTAAATAATTAATTTACTCACCAAAGTTTTATATATCACAAATTGAAGATAAAGAATCAATAAATAATATATTCAACTTTAAAACAAAAAAAAGTATTGTATTTTTAGAAATTTACCTGTAAAGTCCGAAGTTTAAAACCTTTTTTTTAACCACATTGTTTGCTTTTTCTTTTGTTTTGTTTTGTAAAATGAAACCTTGGTCCTTGTTCCTTTAATTGAAAAAAATTAGGGCTTGAATTGCATTTTTCGAGTAGTTAAAGCTTGGAAAGACAGGGGTCGAATTAATTCACGCCTCCCATTTTGAAATGTCTATTAAAAGTAATAATTATTTTACTCACCAGAGTTTTATATATCACAAATTGAAGATAAAAGATCAATAAATAATATATTCAAATTTAAAACAAAAAAGTAGCGTTTTTTAGAAATTTACCTGTAAATCCGTAGTTTAAAACCTTTTTAAAAAAAAAACACATTGCTTTTTCTTTCTTTTTTTTAAATGAAACCTTGGTCCTTGCTCCTTTAATTGAAAAAATAATTAGGGCTTGAATTACATTTTTCGAGGAGTTATAAGCTAGAAAAGACACGGGGTCGAATTAATTCACGTCTCCCATTTTTAAATGTTTATTAAAAAGTAAATAATTAATTTACTCACCAGAGTTTTATATATCACAAATTGAAGATAAAAGATCAATAAATAATATATTCAAATTTAAAACAAAAAAAGTAGTGTTTTTTAGAAATTTACCTGTAAAGTCCGAAGTTTAAAACCTTTTTTTTTTTTTTTTTTAAAACACGTTGTTTGTTTTTGTTTTTTTGTTGGTTTTTTTTTTATGAAACCTTGGTCCTTGCTCCTTTAATTGAAAAAAAATTAGGGCTTGAATTACATTTTTCGAGGAGTTATAAGCTTGGAAAGACGGAGTGGAATTATTCAACATTTTCACGAAATTTCTGACACACCTAGTGATGCCTATGTAAAAAGAAAAATCCTAGCTCTTTTTTGCTAGTGACTTCAATTCTATGATCTATATATATTACAAAGTTGTATTTTCTTTTTAAATAAATAGAAAAAAAGGGGGGGGTAATATTAATATCAATACACAAAGGCATCAAAATTTATAGGAGTATAAATTACACTCTTTATTAACAGCTATTTATCGACGTGCAGGATGTTTTGGCCGAGACACTGAGTGGAAGGGGTAGGCAAGATTCTGAAGTCAGGGAAGATTTTTGCTCAGAACGCATAAAGGAATTCGAAATTAAAAAAAATAAAAAATTAACTTAAAACCTAATGACTTTGAATGTTTTAAATGCACGTCTATACCTGATGTAAATGTAACGTCTTTACCTGATGTAGGTGTAACGTCTATACCTGATGTAGGTGTAACGTCTTTACCTGATGTAGGTGTAACATCTTTACCTGACGTAGGTGTAACGTCTATACCTGATGTAGGTGTAACGTCTTTACCTGATGTAGGTGTAACGTCTTTACCTGATGTAGGTGTAACGTCTTTACCTGATGTAGGTGTAACGTCTATACCTGATGTAGGTGTAACGTCTATACCTGATGTAGGTATAACATCTTTACCTGATGTAGGTGTAATGTCTATACCTGATGTAGGTGTAACGTCTATACCTGATGTAGGTGTAACGTCTTTAACTGATGTAGGTGTAACGTCTATACCTGATGTAGGTGTAACATCTTTACCTGATGTAGGTGTAACGTCTATACCTGATGAAGGTGTAACGGTCGCTGCTTGTTCAGATAGCCAACAGATCGATTTTCTTTTTAAATATATCGTTTTAAGCAAAAACAACAGCACTTACTTGTCATATCGAGAATAGTAATTACGAACAAAATCTTATTTTTTTATTTATTTATTTTTTATGTGAATGTTGATTTCAGAAAATATATACTTTTACATTAATCATTTCGAATGTTTAAAATGCACGTGTATAAACGTATGTGCCATGTTTCGAGGATTTGAAGATGAGGATTCGTTATTTGGATTTTATGGACTATTGTTTTCATTTTGGAAGTCATTTTCATAGCGTTTCAGTTGATGTAATCTCGGACCACTCCCAAAATTCATACTAGAATTGCCCATATGGATCCGTGGCACAACGGGTAAAGTGCTTAGTGATAATTTCTATGTTGGAGTTTTCAGGATATTGAAAGTCCAGTCCTTACTACAGGCAAAACACACAAAGAAATTCGAAATTAAAAAATAAAAAATTAAATTAAAAACTTATTAAAACCTAACAAAAAACTTCTTTTTTTTTATTTTTTTATCTTTTTATTTATTCGGACAACTATTCTCATCTTGGATGTTATCCTCACAGCTTTTCGACCGATGTAACCTCCGGCCTTCTTCTGGTGTATCTTGTCAAACTCGAGGACCTGAATTTCGAACTGGAACCCTTTATGTAATCCACTAGGGTAGATTGTTCTCGTTCTGTCAGTAATTATCCAATAGAAGTCTTAAGCAAATATATCCTTTTGCATAAATCATTTCGAATATTTTAAATACACGTGTAGAAATGTAGAGGCAATGTTCCGTGGATTTTGAGATGAAGATTCATTATTAGGATTTTGAGATGAAGATTCATTATTTGGATTTTGAGATGAAGATTCATTATTTGGATTTTGAGATGAAGATTCATTATTTGGATTTTGAGATGAAGATTCATTATTTGAATTTTGAGATGAAGATTCATTATTTGAATTTTGAGATGAAGATTCATTATTTGGATTTTTAGATGAAGATTCATTATTTGGATTTTGAGATGAAGATTAATTATTTGGATTTTGAGATGAAGATTAATTATTTGGATTTTGAGATGAATGTTCGTTATTTGGATTTTGGAGATGAAGATTCGTTATTTGGATTTTGAGATGAAGATTCATTATTTGGATTTTGAGATGAAGATTCATTATTTGGATTTTGAGATGAAGATTCATTATTTGGATTTTGAGATGAAGATTAATTATTTGGATTTTGAGATGAATGTTCGTTATTTGGATTTTTAGATGAAGATTCATTATTTGGATTTTGAGATGAAGATTCATTATTTGGATTTTGAGATGAAGATTCATTATTTGGATATTGAGATGAAGATTCATTATTTGGATTTTGAGATGAAGATTAATTATTTGGATTTTGAGATGAAGATTAATTATTTGGATTTTGAGATGAATGTTCGTTATTTGGATTTTTAGATGAAGATTCATTATTTGGATTTTGAGATGAAGATTCATTATTTGGATTTTGAGATGAAGATTCATTATTTGGATTTTGAGATGAAGATTAATTATTTGGATTTTGAGATGAATGTTCGTTATTTGGATTTTTAGATGAAGATTCATTATTTGGATTTTGAGATGAAGATTCATTATTTTGATTTTGAGATGAAGGTTCATTATTTGGATTTTGAGATGAAGATTCATTATTTGGATTTGAGATGAAGATTCATCATTTGGATTTTGAGATGAAGATTCATTATTTGGATTTTGAGATGAAGATTCATTATTTGGATTTTGAGATGAAGATTCATTATTTGGATTTTGAGATGAAGATTCATTATTTGGATTTTGAGATGAAGATTCATTATTTGGATTTGAGATGAAGATTCATTATTTGGATTTTGAGATGAAGATTCATCATTTGGATTTTGAGATGAAGATTCATTATTTGGATTTTGAGATGAAGATTCATCATTTGGATTTTGAGATGAAGATTCATCATTTGGATTTTGAGATGAAGATTCATCATTTGGATTTTGAGATGAAGATTCATCATTTGGATTTTGAGATGAAGATTCATTATTTGGATTTTGAGATGAAGGTTCATTATTTGGATTTTGAGATGAAGATTCATCATTTGGATTTGAGATGAAGATTCATTATTTGGATTTTGATATGAAGATTCATTATTTGGATTTGAGATGAAGATTCATTATTTGGATTTTGAGATGAAGATTCATTATTTGGATTTGAGATGAAGATTCATTATTTGGATTTTGAGATGAAGGTTCATTATTTGGATTTTGAGATGAAGATTCATCATTTGGATTTGAGATGAAGATTCATTATTTGGATTTTGAGATGAAGATTCATTATTTGGATTTGAGATGAAGATTCATTATTTGGATTTTGAGATGAAGATTCATTATTTGGATTTTGAGATGAAGATTCATTATTTGGATTTTGAGATGAAGATTCATTATTTTGATTTTGAGATGAAGGTTCATTATTTGGATTTTGAGATGAAGATTCATTATTTGGATTTGAGATTAAGATTCATTATTTGGATTTTGAGATGAAGATTCATTATTTTGATTTTGAGATGAAGATTCATTATTTGGATTTTGAGATGAAGATTCATTATTTTGATTTTGAGATGAAGGTTCATTATTTGGATTTTGAGATGAAGATTCATCATTTGGATTTGAGATGAAGATTCATTATTTGGATTTTGAGATGAAGATTCATTATTTGGATTTGAGATGAAGATTCATTATTTGGATTTGAGATGAAGATTCATCATTTGGATTTGAGATGAAGATTCATTATTTGGATTTTGAGATGAAGATTCATTATTTGGATTTGAGATGAAGATTCATTATTTGGATTTTGAGATGAAGATTCATTATTTGGATTTTGAGATGAAGATTCATTATTTGGATTTTGAGATGAAGATTCATTATTTTGATTTTGAGATGTAGGTTCATTATTTGGATTTTGAGATGAAGATTCATTATTTGGATTTGAGATGAAGATTCATTATTTGGATTTTGAGATGAAGATTCATTATTTTGATTTTGAGATGAAGATTCATTATTTGGATTTTGAGATGAAGATTCATTATTTTGATTTTGAGATGAAGGTTCATTATTTGGATTTTGAGATGAAGATTCATCATTTGGATTTGAGATGAAGATTCATTATTTGGATTTTGAGATGAAGATTCATTATTTGGATTTGAGATGAAGATTCATTATTTGGATTTGAGATGAAGATTCATCATTTGGATTTGAGATGAAGATTCATTATTTGGATTTTGAGATGAAGATTCATTATTTGGATTTGAGATGAAGATTCATTATTTGGATTTTGAGATGAAGATTCAATATTTGATTTTGAGATGAAGATTCATTATTTGGATTTTGAGATGAAGATTCATTATTTTGATTTTGAGATGAAGGTTCATTATTTGGATTTTGAGATGAAGATTAATTATTTGGATTTGAGATGAAGATTCATTATTTGGATTTTGAGATGAAGATTCATTATTTTTATTTTGAGATGAAGATTCATTATTTGGATTTTGAGATGAAGATTCCTTATTTTGATTTTGAGATGAAGGTTCATTATTTGGATTTTGAGATGAAGATTCATCATTTGGATTTGAGATGAAGATTCATTATTTGAATTTTGAGATGAAGATTCATTATTTGGATTTGAGATGAAGATTCATTATTTGGATTTTGAGATGAAGATTCATTATTTGGATATTGAGATGAAGATTCATTATTTGGATTTTGAGATGAAGATTCATTATTTGGATTTTGAGATGAAGATTCATTATTTTGATTTTGAGATGAAGATTCATTATTTGGATTTGAGATGAAGATTCATTATTTGGATTTTGAGATGAAGATTCATTATTTGGATTTTGAGATGAAGATTCATTATTTGGATATTGAGATGAAGATTCATTATTTGGATATTGAGATGAAGATTCATTATTTGGATTTTGAGATGAAGATTCATTATTTGGATTTTGAGATGAAGATTCATTATTTGGATTTTGAGATGAAGATTCATTATTTGAATTTGAGATGAAGATTCATTATTTGGATTTTGAGATGAAGATTCATTATTTGGATTTTGAGATGAAGATTCATTATTTGGATTTTGAGATGAAGATTCATTATTTGGATTTTGAGATGAAGATTCATTATTTGGATTTTGAGATGAAGATTCATTATTTGGATTTTGAGATGAAGATTCATTATTTGGATTTGAGATGAAGATTCATTATTTGGATTTTGAGATGAAGATTCATTATTTGGATTTTGAGATGAAGATTCATTATTTGGATTTGAGATGAAGATTCATTATTTGGATTTTGAGATGAAGATTCATTATTTGGATTTGAGATGAAGATTCATCATTTGGATTTTGAGATGAAGATTCATTATTTGGATTTTGAGATGAAGATTCATTATTTGGATTTGAGATGAAGATTCATTATTTGGATTTTGAGATGAAGATTCATTATTTGGATATTGAGATGAAGATTCATTATTTGGATATTGAGATGAAGATTCATTATTTGGATTTGAGATGAAGATTCATTATTTGGATTTGAGATGAAGATTCATCATTTGGATTTTGAGATGAAGATTCATTATTTGGATATTGAGATGAAGATTCATTATTTGGATTTGAGATGAAGATTCATTATTTGGATTTTGAGATGAAGATTCATTATTTGGATTTGAGATGAAGATTCATTATTTGGATTTTGAGATGAAGATTCATTATTTGGATATTGAGATGAAGATTCATTATTTGGATATTGAGATGAAGATTCATTATTTGGATTTTGAGATGAAGATTCATTATTTGGATTTGAGATGAAGATTCATCATTTGGATTTTGAGATGAAGATTCATTATTTGGATTTTGAGATGAAGATTCATTATTTGGATTTGAGATGAAGATTCATTATTTGGATTTTGAGATGAAGATTCATTATTTGGATATTGAGATGAAGATTCATTATTTGGATATTGAGATGAAGATTCATTATTTGGATATTGAGATGAAGATTCATTATTTGGATTTTGAGATGAAGATTCATTATTTGGATTTTGAGATGAAGATTCATTATTTGGATTTGAGATGAAGATTCATTATTTGGATATTGAGATGAAGATTCATTATTTGGATATTGAGATGAAGATTCATTATTTGGATTTTGAGATGAAGGTTCATTATTTGGATTTTGAGATGAAGATTCATTATTTGGATTTTGAGATGAAGATTCGTTATTTGGATTTTGAGATGAAGATTCGTTATTTGGATTTTGAGATGAAGATTCATTATTTGGATTTTGAGATGAAGATTCATTATTTGGATTTTGAGATGAAGATTCATCATTTGGATTTGAGATGAAGATTCATTATTTGGATTTTGAGATGAAGATTCATTATTTGGATTTTGAGATGAAGATTCATTATTTGGATTTTGAGATGAAGATTCATTATTTGGATATTGAGATGAAGATTCATTATTTGGATTTTGAGATGAAGATTAATTATTTGGATTTTGAGATGAAGATTCGTTATTTGGATTTTGAGATGAAGGTTCATTATTTGGATTTTGAGATGAAGATTCATTATTTGGATTTTGAGATGAAGATTCATTATTTGGATTTTGAGATGAAGATTCATTATTTGGATTTTGAGATGAAGATTAATTATTTGGATTTTGAGATGAAGATTCATTATTTGGATATTGAGATGAAGATTCATTATTTGGATATTGAGATGAAGATTCATTATTTGGATATTGAGATGAAGATTCATTATTTGGATTTTGAGATGAAGATTCATTATTTGGATATTGAGATGAAGATTCATTATTTGGATATTGAGATGAAGATTCATTATTTTGATTTTGAGATGAAGGTTCATTATTTGGATTTTGAGATGAAGATTCATTATTTGGATTTTGAGATGAAGATTCATTATTTGGATATTGAGATGAAGATTCATTATTTGGATATTGAGATGAAGATTCATTATTTGGATTTTGAGATGAAGGTTCATTATTTGGATTTTGAGATGAAGATTCATTATTTGGATTTTGAGATGAAGATTCGTTATTTGGATTTTGAGATGAAGATTCGTTATTTGGATTTTGAGATGAAGATTCGTTATTTGGATTTTGAGATGAAGATTCATTATTTGGATTTTGAGATGAAGATTCATTATTTGGATTTGAGATGAAGATTCATTATTTGGATTTTGAGATGAAGATTCGTTATTTGGATATTGAGATGAAGATTCATTATTTGGATATTGAGATGAAGATTCATTATTTGGATTTTGAGATGAAGGTTCATTATTTGGATTTTGAGATGAAGATTCATTATTTGGATTTTGAGATGAAGATTCATTATTTGGATTTTGAGATGAAGGTTCATTATTTGGATTTGTAGATGAAGATTCATTATTTGGATTTTGAGATGAAGATTCGTTATTTGGATATTGAGATGAAGATTCATTATTTGGATATTGAGATGAAGATTCGTTATTTGGATTTTGAGATGAAGGTTCATTATTTGGATTTTGAGATGAAGATTCATTATTTGGATATTGAGATGAAGATTCATTATTTGGATATTGAGATGAAGATTCATTATTTGGATATTGAGATGAAGATTCATTATTTGGATTTTGAGATGAAGGTTCATTATTTGGATTTTGAGATGAAGATTCATTATTTGGATTTTGAGATGAAGATTCGTTATTTGGATTTTGAGATGAAGATTCGTTATTTGGATTTTGAGATGAAGATTCGTTATTTGGATTTTGAGATGAAGATTCATTATTTGGATTTTGAGATGAAGATTCATCATTTGGATTTGAGATGAAGATTCATTATTTGGATTTTGAGATGAAGATTCATTATTTGGATTTTGAGATGAAGATTCATTATTTGGATTTTGAGATGAAGATTCATTATTTGGATATTGAGATGAAGATTCATTATTTGGATTTTGAGATGAAGATTAATTATTTGGATTTTGAGATGAAGATTCGTTATTTGGATTTTGAGATGAAGGTTCATTATTTGGATTTTGAGATGAAGATTCATTATTTGGATTTTGAGATGAAGATTCATTATTTTGATTTTGAGATGAAGATTCATTATTTGGATTTTGAGATGAAGATTAATTATTTGGATTTGAGATGAAGATTCATTATTTGGATTTTGAGATGAAGATTCATTATTTGGATTTTGAGATGAAGATTAATTATTTGGATTTTGAGATGAAGATTAATTATTTTGATTTTGAGATGAAGATTAATTATTTAGATTTTGAGATGAAGATTCATCATTTGGATTTGAGATGAAGATTCATTATTTGGATTTTGAGATGAAGATTCATTATTTGGATTTTGAGATGAAGATTAATTATTTGGATTTTGAGATGAAGATTAATTATTTGGATTTTGAGATGAAGATTAATTATTTAGATTTTGAGATGAAGATTCATCATTTGGATTTTGAGATGAAGATTCATTATTTGGATTTTGAGATGAAGATTCATTATTTGGATTTTGAGATGAAGATTAATTATTTGGATTTTGAGATGAAGATTCATTATTTGGATTTTGATATGAAGGTTCATTATTTGGATTTTGAGATGAAGATTCATTATTTGGATTTTGAGATGAAGGTTCATTATTTGGATTTTGAGATGAAGATTCGTTATTTGGATTTTGAGATGAAGATTCATTATTTGGATTTTGAGATGAAGGTTCATTATTTTGATCTTGAAATGAAGGTTCGTTATTTGGATTTTGAGATGAAGGTTCATTATTTGGATTTTGAGATGAAGGTTCGCAATTTGGATTTTGAGATGAAGATTCATTATTTGGATTTTGAGATGAAGGTTCATTAATGTGATTTTGAGATGAAGATTCGTTCTTTGGACTATCATTTTCATCTTGGAGGTTATTTTCATAACGTTTCAGTTGATGTAATCTCACACGACTCCCAAAATTCATTCTAGAACTGCACATACGGATTCGTAGCACAGCGGATTAAGTGCTAAGTAATAAATTTTTAGTTGGAGTTTTCTCTCATTTTTGGACGTATTACTATTTTCGACATGAAAATGAAGTAAGTACTGTTGTCTTTGCTTAAAGCCGCACCTTTTAAAAAAAATCGATCTGTCAACTCTGTTTGAACAAGCACCTAATGTTTCGCCATTTTTTAGATAAAGATTGATTATTTGGATGATATGGACTATCGCTTTCATCTTGGGGGTCATTTTCATAATGTTTCAGTTGATGTAATCTCAGACCACTCCCAAAATTCATGCTAGAATTGCACATACGGATCCGTGGCACAACGGATAAAGTGCTAAGTAAAAGTTTTCAGTTGGAGTTTTCTGGAGGTCAAAAGTCCAATCCTCACTACAAGAAATACCATTGCCAAGGCTGCTGCAAAAAATTTGGGCTCTCTCTACCGTGCTAGAAAGTTACTTCCACCTGAAAGTATCCTGTATCTTTACAAGGCACCATTCGCCGATGTATGGAGTATTTTGTCACATTTGGGCTGGTGCATCTGCTACTAGTCTCTCACTCCTGGACAGGGTTCAAAAGAGAGTTGCCAACCTGATAGATCCTGAACTGTCATCTAAGCTTCAGCCTCTGTCCCATCGACCAAATGCTGCATCCCTCTGCTTGTTTTATAAATATTTTAATGGTGAATGCTCCAACGAACTACAGGCCCTTGTATCCCCTCGGCGTAAATCCCCCCGACAAATCTGACAAGCAGCAAAAGTCCACCCCTACATAATAGAAATCCCTAGATGTAAGAAAGACTTCTACTCTAATAGTTTCTTCCCCAGAACTGCTAGATTTTGGAATCCCCTTCCGGGTTCCTGCTTCCCCGACTGTACTGACATACGGAAGTTCAAGTGTAATGTAAACAGACATCTTGCTGCTCAACTCCCTACATAGTATCCCTGCAATTATTCCCCCTTCATCAAAGTGGCACTGTGCCTTGTTTGGGGTTAAAATGCAATTAAAAAAAATACTAGGAATACAATTATGAATTATTTAAGACTTCTACCTGGTTATGGCTGATGGAACGAGAACAAGCTACTCTCGTAGATTAAATAAATGGATCGATTCGAATATTCTATACAGATTCCCGAGTTTGACATAAAATTACCGAGTTTGACAAGATGCACTTGAAGAAGGTTGGATGTTACATCGGCTGAAACGTTGTGAGAATAACGTCCGAGATGAGAACAGTAGTCTGGACAATCCAAATAATATCAGTTATCTTCGAGCCAAGATCACAATGTAGTATCTGTTCTGATGCTACACTTCACCTTTTTCTGTCCTCAGTCGAGGAAGGAGAAATCCTTCATGACTGAGAGTATTTTTGTTTTTGTTCCTATCCAGAGCGCCCATTAAAACTCGACCTTGTGTCTAATTCTGCGATCGTGGGGAGGTAAGTAAATAGGATTCTAAGTTATCGATCCTCATCTAAAACTTTTGAAACTTAAAAACACTTTGGAATTCATCATACACTCTCAAACCGAAAGTTAAAATAACGAAAATGAAAAGACAGAAATTAATTATAATGAAACTTTAAAATGATATATTAATCTTTGGAATTTTTACACTTTCAAACTTAAATTAACAAAAAATTGGAATGTTTACACTCTCAAACAGAAATTTAAAGACCCCCCCCCAAAAAAAAAAAAAACTCTTTGAAATTTTAAACTCTCAAACAGAAATTTAAAGACCCCCCCCCAAAAAAAAAAAAACTCTTTGAAATTTTAAACTCTCAAACCGAAATTTAAAACAATAAAAGAAGAAAAGACAAATTGATTATAATAGAACTTTTAAAATATATTTTAATCTTTGGGATTTTTATACTCTTACACTAAAATAAAAAAAAAACTTAAAAAAAAAAATCTTTGGTATTTTTATACTCTTAAACCAAAATAAAAAAAAACTTTAAAAAAAAAAAACTTTGGTATTTTTATACTCTTAAACCAAAATAAAAAAAAAAACTTTAAAAACAAACTTTAGTATTTTTATACTCTCAAACCGAAATTTAAAAAAAAACTTTGAAATTTTTAGACTCTCAAACCAAAATTTAAAACAACAATAAAAAGAAAATACAGACGTTGATTATAATAGAACTTTTCAAAGGTATATTAATCGGTTCTTACCTGTGATATTAACAATTAATAAAAAGGTAAAAGCTTTCCTTGAAAAAAAAAATCCATGAACGTTGACTAAAATGTGTGAAGGATAATCAAGAAGGCAGAATATACTCTCGATGCAAGCTGCACGTAAGATTTCTTCGGACCTGTTTCTGGCAGGTTTTACGTCACATGGAATCAACTTCTTATATAAATATAAGCATCAGCTGCTACTTCCTGGGAGTCTGGTGCTTAAAGAAATTCGACACGTGTTTACCTTCACAGCCGGCATTACCTAACTACCCCCTCAGAACACCCCTAATCAAGAGCAGCCTGTCTTTCCACACAAAGAGATAGATAGATAGAGAGATAGAGAGAGAGAGAGATAGAGAGAGAGAGAGAGAGAGAGAGAGAGAGAGAGAGAGAGAGTTTTGTCTTTAATTGCAGTTCTTATTTAGAATTCAACCTAATTAAAAAAAAAGAAAGAAAGAAAGAAAGAAATGCCGGTATATATTCGGAATAAGAACGCAAATTGAAAGTCGCAAAATTGAATTTCCACTAAAAGCCAGAGTGGTAAAATTTGTGGAGAACGCTCTGTTTTACGGTTGTTTTAAAAATGGAACGAAATTTAAATTTCATTCCGTTTGTTTATTTATTTCTCGATTGCGCATGGCCCCAAAAAATCGGAAGTAATTGCTAAAATAATAAAAATTAAGTTAAAAAAAATGGATAGCACAACCATTGATGTGTGCACCAGTTGCAAATATAAGAATTTTTATGTAATAGTAAAATTCTCATTGAACATGGTGTAATACCCAAAGCCGTTCTTAACATGGGGAGGTTGGCGTGTCTATTCTGAAAGCCGTTCTTTACATATGGATGTTGGAGGGGGGTCTATTCGTTGTAAGCATACCCGTAAGCCTATAAAAATGGACATTTCCAATGTGAAGGTGAGTTGGATTTATGACAAAAATACCAAATTAACTTTTTTTTTCGTTTAAACATTAAATTATTTCGTTTTTTGTTACTAAATTTTTTTTTGTTATTTTTTAATATAAAAATTAGGTAAAATTTGCGGAAAACGCTATGTTTCACGGTTGTTTAAAAAATGGAACGAAATTTAAATTTCCGTTCCATTTTTACAACAACCGTAAAACAGGGCGTTCTCCGCAAGTTTTACCGCCAAAGTGATTTACTTAATTGTCATGTCGTAATTAGTAACATATTACTACATTATCACATAAAACATTTACTTTCACGAATTTACGATCAATTTATCCGCCATTATTATTTTTAGAAATGTAATTTAAGCAAGGGAAGTAAATCATAGTTTATAATCGGTTTATTATTTAAATATAACTTGCAATTATTCAAAAGCTATTTTCATTAATAATTAATCTTCTACTTTATCATATTTCATAATTTTTGGATATGTTACTAATTTGGAATCTTTTGAAGGAGGGGGGGCACAAAATCTCTTTTATATATATATTTCTTTCACTAGTGTTGAGCTGATATTTAACTTTTTAACTGTGACAGACAATCGCGTCGAGTCGCAACAAGTGGATTTATTTTATAACTTAGTTTTAAAGAACAGATTCATCGGATACATCGAATGGAAGATCTTCATCATAGATAAGTATACACTATCTTGATACCATTTCAGGATGACATCACAAACTGTTATGTGTTCAACACATGACGGGAGTTCATATCAAAGATAACGACGATGATAACAATACTGAGGGCGACATTTATAACAAACTGGGATGATAATTATTTTATCATCTTATTAATACTGAGCTGGGACATTTATACAGTTCTTGTTAACACAGAAGAGGGGGGCACATTACTTGAGGAGGAGGTATACAAAGTTCATTAAGTTCATGATAAAAACACATTTACCTGTTCAGTTGGTGGAATGACGACACGAAGACAAAAAGTTACAAAATATAGACGGTGATTTCTTTATTCACCTGTCGGCCGATTGATGATGTCAGGAATTCAAGCTTGTATGACTACATGGTCTACTCTTCTACCCTTCGCCTCTAAGGGTCCCCCAGTCTCCAACTGACTCTATCACTGTATGTGATTGTGATCGTATCTGATTCTCTCCAACTTCGAACCCTCCGATTCAATATATTGACTTTATTACGTTTTCTACACATGTCCGTTCAAATACACTTTTGGCAAACAAAGAATTTTCAATTTTAATTGTTCAATATTTAACCTATTTTTAATTTATAAACTCGCATTGTCCATTCTTTTAACTGACATATTTAATATCCAGGTATTTTTAAAATCATTAAAAATCGACTGCATTCCTATGATTTGAATTATCCATTATCTTTTAACACTTGTCTACAGGGTTCGACTCTAGCCTTTTCCTAATATCATTTCCACTAGTCTGCCTTCTTTCTTACATGAGAAGGGGACAGCCCTTCTCATGTAACAAAACGATGAAGTTTTAGTTAGTTTCTTCCCCAGAACTGCAAGTCTTTGGAACTCCCTTCCGGGATTCTGCTTTCCCAACTGTACTGATATGCAGAAGTTCAAGTGTAATGTGAACAAACATCTTGCTACTCATCTCCCTTCATAATGCCCCTGCAAATTATGTCCCCGATAGTAGCCCCTTATTTCAAAGTGGCACTGTGCCTTGTTTGGCGTGAAAATTGAATAAAAAAAAAGATCTCAAATACACAGATTGGTAGCATTAAGTAAACGGAATAGTTACAATCACATAACATAAAATAACATAACATCACATCACATAACATAACAAGTATAGTTAGGGTACACATGTCTATAAACCTATACCCTAAAGCAGGTTTAACCAACTTCCCCCGAAGGAGGAAGTTCCATGGGAGTATGAAATTCACAAGCGGTCCCCAGTCGCTGTTAGTTATTTTATCTGTTTTTTGCTCCTGGACACGGGCAAAATAAGATAAACACAACAAAGACCTACTTTTAAAATTCAATACAAATTTTATTAGATCCTTGGTTGCTAAAAAAAGTATTTTTTTACAGGTGGGTCACGACTTATCAAGGCCCAAAAGCTACTCGGGGATAAGGGTTATTGCGTGTACAGTAATCAATGGGATAGTATCGTAGTAATCGTTAGTATTGGAGATTTGATATAGTGTCTTACTTAAGGGGGCGATTCATCAGGAATTTGTTTATGTTGGAATTGAAGACATCCAAGTGGAAACGGGCAAACCGAAGAGAGTTCCACAGGTGTGCACTTCTAAGAAAGAAGCTTTGTTTATGGAATCTACGTTTTGATTTAGGCACCGATAAAGAGTGGGAAAAATTACTGACAGTGGTTTCAGCTAGACGGGTGATTTTCGTGAAAGATTGGCGAGAGGGGGGGGGGCAGACATTGGAGCTCGGACGAGAATGCCCGCTTTTTTTGCCTCTGTAAACAGAGCTGGTAACAACCTCGAAAGGTAATAGTCTTTGTATCTTCACAGGAACTATACATTGGTTCATTTATCTTCGAAGATGTGAGTTTGCAGCCGTTGAGGCGGTTGATCTGATGCCATCTGGTGTAAAAAGATTCGGTCGACGCGCAGCGAGGATAGTGCAGTAGTTCGTGAGAAATGTTCATGTCAGCTCGGCAATTCAGACCAACTGGAAGTCACTAACGGACAAATAATAATATGCCTAATTATTTAAGCGTGAAATAAAATATCTCAAAAAGACGAAAGTTGGAGGCTCCATTATGCCTCAAACTGGGGATGAGTTTCAAATGTCCTTCTCGTGCGGATTGCAAGAACAGGAGCGGAATTCCGGCTCATTTGTACAGTTCTGAAAAGAAATGTTCAAAAAAAAAAAAAAAAAAAACTCGTGAAAACAAAACGCTACGCGGTAAATAGAATTGACCTATTTGATTGGTCCAAAGCAGATACAATGAGAGAGATGATATAATTGTCAAGTTTCTAACATCGCATGTGTATCCCCGTTAGGGGAGATGGCAACGTTAGGTTTTTGCAACTCTTGCAGGGGGGGGGGGTAGACATACATAAACAGTACGCATTTTTCACGTAAGCATCTATACTCTTATAAACTTAGGGTTTTTTGTTGTTGTTTTTTCTGTTTTTTGCAGGAGGGATTTTTTTTTTTTATTGTTGTGGTGGGATCCACCTAATTAACATATGTGGAGTGTCAACCATATAAATATGGTTGGTATCGTAAAGACAGGAGACACCCAACAAGAGACCGAACGAGAGACTCCGAGAGACAATGGGATTGAGAGTCGACCATCACCCAGCCGACACCTTCTCCAGGGACTGTCTCCCCATGACTATACCAATGGACTCTATGTAAATATTGTATATACTTTCTTGCTCTCAATATATCTGTTCTATTTTATTTTTGTGTTGTAGTTATTTATTCCATGTGTTCAGTCGAGTTTCAATATGGATTGATATTCATGTAAAACCCTTCTTTCTATTGGTATTTATTAGCTTTCTCAAGAAAGAAAAATGTGACACAAGGTCGTTTTTAATGTGGGGGGCCCTTTTTTCTATTTACTTAAAAGAAAAAGAAAATACAACTTTGTTATATATGGGTCGTGGAATTGCGTTCATTTGCAAAAGGTCTAGCTAATTTGCATATTCCTTCAAACATTCATTTTAATTAATTTCCTATTAGTTATTTCGGTTTTCTTATAGGATGATAGTTAACTAATACAAATACAAAATGCGAAAATTAAAAAAAAAAATGAAATTTGCCAGGCGAAGGTCGAAGAACAGAATTACAAATATGCATGCTTAACGTAATAGCTATTGGTTCATGTTTAAACTTTTAGCTTTGCAGCAAACATGTCTTCATAAGTCAGGCATTAACGCCAAAGGAAAAAGTACATCGTAAGCTAAACGTTTTGGTTTCGATTCTCGAGTCATTGATCGGGCGGCCGGCTAGTATAAAATAAAGATGTGAACAAAATTTCAGACATGTCATGTATGGGGTAACTTGGCCTCTTCAGTGGGGAGACTTGGCCTCAAATGGGAAAGGTTGGTCATATTAAATGAAGTATTTTTTTAACAATGATTATATATTTTAATAATATATTTTAACATTGTTTATATATTTTAATAATATATTTTAACAATGTTTATATATTTTAATAATATATTTTAACAATGATTATATATTTTAATAATATATTTTAACAATGATTATATATTTTAATAATATATTTTAACAATGATTATATATTTTAATAATATATTTTAACAATGTTTATATATTTTAATAATATATTTTAACAATGATTATATATTTTAATAATATATTTTAACAATGATTATATATTTTAATAATATATTTTAACAATGATTATATATTTTAATAATATATTTTAACAATGATTATATATTTTAATAATATATTTTAACAATGATTATATATTTTAATAATATATTTTAACAATGTTTATATATTTTAATAATATATTTTAACAATGTTTATATATTTTAATAATATATTTTAACAATGATTATATATTTTAATAATATATTTTAACAATGTTTATATATTTTAATAATATATTTTAACAATGATTATATATTTTAATAATATATTTTAACAATGATTATATATTTTAATAATATATTTTAACAATGATTATATATTTTAATAATATATTTTAACAATTTTTATATATTTTAATAATATATTTTAACAATGATTATATATTTTAATAATATATTTTAACAATGTTTATATATTTTAATAATATATTTTAACAATGATTATATATTTTAATAATATATTTTAACAATGTTTATATATTTTAATAATATATTTTAACAATGATTATATATTTTAATAATATATTTTAACAATGTTTATATATTTTAATAATATATTTTAACAATGTTTATATATTTTAATAATATATTTTAACAATGATTATATATTTTAATAATATATTTTAACAATGATTATATAGTTTAATAATATATTTTAACAATGTTTATATATTTTAATAATATATTTTAACAATGTTTATATATTTTAATAATATATTTTAACAATGTTTATATATTTTAATAATATATTTTAACAATGATTCTATATTTTAATAATATATTTTAACAATGATTATATATTTTAATAATATATTTTAACAATGTTTATATATTTTAATAATATATTTTAACAATGATTATATATTTTATTAATATATTTTAACAATGATTATATATTTTAATAATATATTTTAACAATGTTTATACATTTTAATAATATATTTTAACAATGTTTATATATTTTAATAATATATTTTAACAATGATTATATATTTTAATAATATATTTTAACAATTTTTATATATTTTAATAATATATTTTAACAATGATTATATATTTTAATAATATATTTTAACAATGTTTATATATTTTAATAATATATTTTAACAATGATAATATATTTTAATAATATATTTTAACAATGATAATATATTTTAATAATATATTTTAACAATGTTTATATATTTTAATAATATATTTTAACAATGTTTATATATTTTAATAATATATTTTAACAATGTTTATATATTTTAATAATATATTTTAACAATGTTTATATATTTTAATAATATATTTTAACAATGATTATATATTTTAATAATATATTTTAACAATGTTTATATATTTTAATAATATATTTTAACAATTTTTATATATTTTAATAATATATTTTAACAATGATTATATATTTTAATAATATATTTTAACAATGTTTATATATTTTAATAATATATTTTAACAATGATTATATATTTTAATAATATATTTTAACAATGATTATATATTTTAATAATATATTTTAACAATGTTTATATATTTTAATAATATATTTTAACAATGTTTATATATTTTAATAATATATTTTAACAATTTTTATATATTTTAATAATATATTTTAACAATGATTATATATTTTAATAATATATTTTAACAATGTTTATATATTTTAATAATATATTTTAACAATGATAATATATTTTAATAATATATTTTAACAATGATTATATATTTTAATAATATATTTTAACAATGATTATATATTTTAATAATATATTTTAACAATGATTATATATTTTAATAATATATTTTAACAATGTTTATATATTTTAATAATATATTTTAACAATGATTATATATTTTAATAATATATTTTAACAATGATTATATATTTTAATAATATATTTTAACAATGTTTATATATTTTAATAATATATTTTAACAATTTTTGTATATTTTAATAATATATTTTAACAATGATTATATATTTTAATAATATATTTAAACAATGTTTATATATTTTAATAATATATTTTAACAATGATAATATATTTTAATAATATATTTTTACAATGATTATATATTTTAATAATATATTTTAACAATGATTATATATTTTAATAATATATTTTAACAATGATTATATATTTTAATAATATATTTTAACAATGTTTATATATTTTAATAATATATTTTAACAATGATTATATATTTTAATAATATATTTTAACAATGATTATATATTTTAATAATATATTTTAACAATGTTTATATATTTTAATAATATATTTTAACAATGTTTATATATTTTAATAATATATTTTAACAATGTTTATATATTTTAATAATATATTTTAACAATGTTTATATATTTTAATAATATATTTTAACAATGTTTATATATTTTAATAATATATTTTAACAATGATTATATATTTTAATAATATATTTTAACAATGTTTATATATTTTAATAATATATTTTAACAATGTTTATATATTTTAATAATATATTTTAACAATGTTTATATATTCTAATAATATATTTTAACAATGTTTATATATTTTAATAATATATTTTAACAATGTTTATATATTTTAATAATATATTTTAACAATGTTTATATATTTTAATAATATATTTTAACAATGATTATATATTTTAATAATATATTTTAGTAATGTTTATATATTTTAATAATATATTTTAACAATGTTTATATATTTATTTTAATAAAGTTGTATTCCTGTTTTCTGTTTGTTTGTTCACAATTTAATTAATATATACAAAAGGTACGCTGTTTCACGAATTAATTTTTATACACTTTTATTCTAGGATGCTTTCTATAAATACGATTTATTCAAAGGCATTCTACATTCAAGAAGTAACCTCTTTTACATATTACATTAAAGAAAATCTATTTTTATAATTAGCTGAAGATTTAACTGAAATTAAACGGCTAATTGTACTTTGAAGGACTGTCTTTTCCAAAGTAAATAACATGGATTCTTTCTCCATTTTATTAATGTTGAATTCATTTAGTCATACCAGTCTGTATCATCGTCGTCATTATCATTGAGGATTTGTGCTGAATATTTCATTTAATCGTACCCATCATCATCATCATCATCGTCATGAACTTTCCAAAGTAAATAACATGAGGGAGAATAGAACGTTTAACTATGAACGTAAAACAGAAACGCAAGTCAATGAATACATCATGCCTGTTATGGGATGTGGCTGCGAAACAAAGCATGGGCAGTTTATAATGCAGCGATAGAAAAACACAAACTTACATTTATTCACGTAAAATAACTTTTAACTTGTAATAAAAATCATCACTCTCGCAAACGACCTCATGTTTACTTAGCCTATAAAAATGCCAGCAGAAAATGTGGAAAAGAAAAGACAAGCACAACTTTGTAGGTCACTCATTGGTGAACAACGTATGACATTAATTTGCATATGTACACAATTGGTAACTGTTAAAAGGGACGAATTCTAAAGCACGGCAGTTGAGTGGAGTTTTTTGTTGGGCAGCTTTGAACGAGAACGAACGATGGAAGATAATATCGAATACACGAGGATTTGTTGCAAGTTGAGGAAAGGAAGGAAAAAAAGACTTTCATGCGATGTGTTGACAAGAGGACGGTTTGACATTGCCAGTTTGTTTGTTTGTTTGTTCGTTTGCTGTGTTCCATTTCCATAATTGTTATTCTGTGTATATATGTGAAATCGTGAAATTGACCATGTCATGAAATGGGCTGGTCATTACCTCATTTCATGAAGAGGTCACATGGTTTGCTCATTTCATATAATGGTTAGTTTGGTGTCTGAATCTCAGAAATTTTTTGACTCTTAGAATTCTTTTAAAATTCTTTTCAGACATCTTTGGACATATAAAGAATTGTGTTTCCTTGTGATCTGCTGAATATGAGAAGATTCCAGGTTTTTTTTTTCAAAAAACTGGAAGAACACTCAAAAGAGAAGATTACATTTTGAAAACTTTCCAGATTACTTCTTTGGCCAAATGACCGGTCCACTTTATGAAATGGGGGTGTAACATATATACCAACTAAATTCCATTCCCAACATTTTTCATTTTTCAAAAGTTGGTTTAATGGTGCGCGCACTTCATGCATTTTTGGAATAAAGTTCTGATAACAAATTGCGAGCCCCCCCCCCAAAAAAAAAAACGTTGCAACATTTCCGGGTGCCAGCATGTTGCTTATAGCATCCGCTATATTTGGATCCGAAAGTCTGCTATTCTTATCAGCTATATGCCCCAAATATTTGATTTTTTTTTCTTTTTTGTAAGAAGAATTTGCATTTATTTTCTTTAATTTTGAGGCCAAAATTTTGTATTCGTCTGAATACTTCAAAATGTATTTGTATTCGTCTTCATAGATATGGTCTTTATGTTCTTACATGTTTTTTGCTGGCTAATTTCGACGAGATAAGTGATGGCAAAGTCAAGGCCGCCTCACATAGTGTCCACAACCTGTTGAAAAATGGCAGGCGTGATCTTGACCGCAAACGCTAGTCTTTCATTATATGTAAAGACCTCGATGAGTTTTTATGCAAAGCAATTACGCACTCTCATGTTCGACCAGGATTTAGAAGTATGCATCGATTATGCATCGATTATGCATTGCTTATGCATCGATTATGCATTGCTTATGTATCGATTATGCATCGATTATGCATCGATTATGCATCGATTATGCATTGCTTATGTATCGATTATGCATCGATTATGCATCGATTATGCATCGATTATGCATTGCTTATGTATCGATTATGCATCGATTATGCATCGATTATGTATCGATTATGCATTGATTATGCATCGATTATGCATTGCTTATGTATCGATTATGTATCGATTATGCATCGATTATGCATCGATTATGTATCGATTATGCATCGATTATGCATCGATTATGCATCGATTATGCATCGCTTATGCATTGCTTATGTATCGATTATGCATCGATTATGCATCGATTATGCATCGATTATGCATCGATTATGCATTGCTTATGTATCGATTATGCATCGATTATGCATCGATTATGCATCGATTATGCATTGCTTATGTATCGATTATGCATCGATTATGCATCGATTATGCATTGCTTATGTATCGATTATGCATCGATTATGCATCGATTATGCATCGATTATGCATCGATTATGCATCGATTATGCATTGCTTATGCATTGCTTATGCATCGATTATGCATCGATTATGCATCGATTATGCATTGCTTATGTATCGATTATGCATCGATTATGCATCGCTTATGCATCGCTTATGCATCGATTATGCATCGATTATGCATCGCTTATGCATCGATTATGCATCGATTATGCATCGATTATGCATTGCTTATGCATCGATTATGCCTCAATTATGCCTCGATTATGCATCGATTATGCATCGATTATGCATCGATTATGCATCGATTATGCATTGCTTATGCCTCGATTATGCATCGCTTATGCATCGCTTATGCATCGCTTATGCATCGATTAGGTCGATTTTCAAAAAAAAAAACTTGTCACTGTTTAGTTTTGTAAAGACTTCCTCTGGACTTGGAAGGGGATAATGAAAGTCCTCTAATAACACGTTCAGCTAAGTTGAACACGGATTTTCCCAATCTCTTTTACACATAGACAGTGGGAGCAGCCTGTGGGAGTTGATGATGCTGGATAGCGTACTCACATACCACCACCACCTCCTCCACCAAACCCACCACCAAACCCACCACCACCAGGGTTGCATTTCGGTGGTCCATCTTCCGGCTAAGTCAATGAGCACATTATCAGCAGTAAAAACCTCATCCTGCGACATTATGACGGCATCGGGCTTAAATGGGACATTGTAGGTCTTTGCAATTTCAATCATGTATCCTTCGACCAGGATTTTCGGGGGTGCCTGCACACTGAGTTTGTGCATGACTTTCTCACTGACATTGTTTAAGGCATTCGTGCGGCACGCCTGTGCGAATTCCTTGCCGTATTTGGCAGCAAACTGTTCGGAGATATGCTTCAGTTCTTGGATGTCACACTGGAGACGTGGCGTCACCCATATCAGGCTGGCTATGGCTTCTTCAAGACCAGAATCCAATTCTTTTTGTGTTTGAATGAGTCCAAATCTGGCGAGTAAGAGATCACAGTACATTTCTAATAATTCCATTGCCTAAATAATCTTCCCGAATTATATGTTCCACGCGGAACCGAGCTCGATCTTCTTTGCCATTTGCAATATAATCGGCGATCTCACGGCGAGCTTTTTGGGCCAATTCCGTCTTTTTCTTCTCCAGTAATTTTAGTCTGTTTACCGTCAATCGGAGATTTGTACTGAGTTTTGTATAATTTGGTCCTGTCCTGAACATTTTGAAACCAGTTCAGGAATAATTCCAATTAAAAAAATTTAATAAGGCGAAGAGGAGTTTTGCTTTATTCCGTTTTGTTTACAGTATCTGCGACGATATCAATTGAGAAGCTGAGAGTGTTCAACTCCCACAAGCCTACTGACTGTATTCTATTTTCGATAAAACACTGACATTTTCCAATCTATCAAGCTCCTAGCCGATTTTTTCTAGGGACGCAAATTGCACTTTTTTCTTTTTTTTTAAATGCTTATTGTATATTTTGTTTTTATCTTAATTCCGTGATCACATTCGTACATTTCCAGGTGCGAATACTTCTGTAAATTGTTTTTTTAAGTCTAAGGTTAAAATCTCTGTTTCTGATGGAATTGATTCTGCTTTTCTGCAGAACGTAGATATTGGCAGGTCCTATAAATTAAATTCATGCATCCAGTCCGACCCGAGTAGGATTCTTGGTATCTAGACTTTTAACTTTTTAGTTTTCACACTAGTGTAACGTTCGTCAAAAATTCTCCTTCAAAGCTAATTTGAAAAAGATTTTCCCACATCTCAATACCCCTTATGTCAAATCTTGAGTCTCTGGACTGAGAATTGACAGAGTAGTTTGGTAGGGAAATGTAGACACACAGACAGACACACACAGACAATTTAACTTTTATAGATATATAGATTTTATTCCTGCAATGAAAACTTTTGTGTCCTATTTTTTACATGCCAAACATTTTTAGACAAATATAGGCAGTAAGACACTCTATCAAAACCCCCAATACTAATGATTACTACAATACTATCTCATTGATTACTGTACACGCAATCACGCTTATCCCTGAGTGGCCTCCGGGCCTTGATAAGTGGTGATCCCCATGTAAAAAAAATGTAATAAGGTGAAAACGACTTACCTTCGTCTGGTGAATAGCAGAAGTTATCAATCGTATTCCATATTGAATCTTGTGCGGTATTATTATTTGTATATGCATTCTTTACGATTTGGGCATCCCTCATATGCTGTTACCGGTTAAATAACTGTTTTTGTAGTTGTCCAGCGAAAGGTAGCTCTGAAATTTTACGTGGCAAAAAAACAAAACAAAAAAACAATTCACAAATGTATCTCTCCAATTTGCCGGTTAAATAACTGTTTTGTAGTTGTTCTTTCTTTTCATGTTGTTGAACCTGTAGTCGTTCGAGTTTTTCATGTGTGCGTTTCTAGTGTTCACATAATTGTACTTGCTGTTGGATTTGTAGTCTTACTAACTGTTCCATTGCTGCCTGAAATGCATCTATCTTTAGTATGATAGGTAAAATTTTTTTAAAATGTACAAACTTTTTTTAAGCGTGTTCGAATTAACAAGGTTTTAGTATTTTTAGAACAACTGGGTCGAGGACAGTAATTCGTTTTCCACTAGTTTTGCTCTCAAAATAAAATCTAGTTTGAACGCAAAGTCAAGGCCGTGAAGTTATTAAGTATATTTGAATAGTGAAGTTATTACTTCACTATTCAAATATACTTAATAACTTCACCATCCGAATATATTTAATAATTTCACCATCCAAATATACTCAATAACTTCACCATCCAAATATACTTAATAACTTCACCATCCAAATATATGTAATAATTTCACCATCCAAATATACTTAATAACTTCACCAACTAAATATACCTAATAATTTCAACAATTTTCCTCTTTTGGAGAGCTCGTCTCTTTTTTGGGAGCTTTCCATTTTTAGGGAGCATTCTATTTTTAGGGAGCATTCTCTTTGGGGGAGCTTCCCCTTTTTATTTGTTTAAGGAGCTTTCCTCTTTGGGGGGCTTTCCATCTTTTGGGGAGCTTTCCTCTTTTAGGAAGCTTTCCTCTTTGGGGGAGCTTCCCCTTTTTGCGAGAGTTTTTTCTTTTAGGGAGCTGGCCTCTTTGGGGGAGTTTTCCAAATATACGTTCTCCACATCTCATTCATCTCCATTATCTTGTATTTCTTGCACTCAAATCGGTTAACTTGCAACTCTAAGAATTCTAGTGCTCCATTGTCTTATATTTCTTGCACACAAGTTGGTTATCATCACCCGACTTACGTTCGTAATAAGCAAAAATGAATTCCTTGGTCTATTTCCAAAGTAACTTTGTAGAATATGATCAGATGGGATGGGGGTTTATACGTCCTTAGTGTTCATGCACTGACTCTTCTATTGAACCTGAAACTCAACATTCTATGATAAGATTTTTTTTGGACAGCAGGTTCCTACTAATCTTATATGATTAAATGTGACCCTCAAGTTTTTTTGTTTTTTTTTTGTTTTTTTGTTGTTTTTTTTGGTGCTTGTAAGTATTAAATACACCAGTGAAATTACTCGTACGTTGAGATAGGATAACCAGTTTGTACGTAAAAAGTTTAAAACAATGGATTTTTGACGAGGTAGTTACCACTTATCAAGGCCTGGAGGCCATTAAAGGATAAAGATTAATGAGCGTACGGTGGTCACTACGACAACAGCTTAGTGACTGTTAGTGATGGAAATTGGTTAGAATTTAATTATTTAAGAGGAGAGCTCAACAAGAACTTGTTTATATTGGACTTGAAAACGACCATGTTGTAGTTAGCTGAAAAGCAGGCCAGCGGTATATACTTCCACAGGCGGGTAGTTCTAGGAAATAAACTTTGTTCATGGAATTTGCATTTATATTTAGGTACAGATAGAGTGGGTAAATTATTGATAGTGTCTGCAGCTAGACGAGTGTTTTTCGTGGATATTTTGCAGGTGGGGACCATAGGGTGAAGCTCAGTCGAGCACTTGCTATGAAAATAAGAGCACAAAGATAGACTCGTAACGTCTCTTCTGTGAGACAGAGGTTGCAAGAAGGATAAAAAGACATCACTTGCTACGTTTCAAAGCTGGTTTTAAACCCTGTCAACCTTAACCCTAACCCTAACCTACAACCGTCAAGGCAGGAAACGGTGCTCTGAGCATCTCCTTCCCTCCTAATGTGGTAAAAATACTCAATTTTAGGGCATATTTGGCTCTTATTCAGGTAGAGGATTTCATTGTGAGTGAGATACTTTCTAGAGCAGTAGAATGATGCAACCATTTTTTCGGCTACATTGTAAACAGATTTCATGTAAGCGACCATTTGAGAATTCTAGGTGCTGTAAGTACTCTCTGCTTATCTCAGCATTGTTTCCAGTCGTCCTGAATCTCCACTTGCCACTGGTATCTAACAGCGTCGACTCAGGTGTGGTTAGAGATGGCGCAAGTCTTACCACAAAAATTCCATGTGCAGGCACCTTTACAGTAGGTATTCATACTTTCTCAAGACTGAAGAAGGCTACCATTTTGTCCTTTAGTCCTCACATTCCATGAGTGATGTTTCTGACAAAGAGGGAAGAATTGCTGTTTTCTGGCTCAAAATATATTCCATCTAACACTTATCATAAGTCTTCAATTTTAAGCCAGGAATGAAGATCAATCCTAGAAGCTTATCAAAGCAAAGTGCTTTCGGGGCGAAACGGGGATCATAGCTCTGATCCCCACGTGACGTCAATTAAAATGAATCGTACCTGTCTTGACAAGCTTCTAGACCTTTATTAGCTTCTAAACATTTTATAAGAACGATATTTAATAAAATTCTATTTTAAACTTAGAAAAAATTACACAGAAACGTATGGAATGATTCAGACTGTTTTTGGAACATCTTGCATGAATCGAGCATGAGTTTTTTGAGTGGCATAACAAATTACAGGAAGGCAGGAAGGCAGAAAGCCTGTGAGAGACGATGAGAGGTGTGGGAGGAGTAAAGAATCAGAACATCACTGATTGGTCAAATAAAGAAGTTCATGGATAAGGACCGTCGTGTGTCTATAGAGACATTAAGTGCACAGTTTGATGTCAGTGTGGGAACTGTACACACAATTATTTGTGAGGAACTGAATATGTGGAAGATTTGCACAAAGTTTTTCCCATGGTCAGTCCTAGAAGTTTGTCAAAGCCAGGTGCTTTTTTGAGATGGAAAAAAAAAAAAAAACTTGAGGGTCACATTTAATCATATAAGATTAGTAGGAACCTGCTGTCCCCAAAAAATTCTTATCATAGAATGTTGATTCAGGGCCAAATGGGGTTCATAGCATCAATGCGCTGATCCCCACGTGACCTCAATTAAAATGAATGGCATCCATCTTGACAAGCTTCTCGACCTGATCTTCACTTCAGATCTGAAATGGTTTTGTCGCATCGTTTTATGGTATCTCAACCCTTTTCAAATTTTATCTGTTTCAATATTTGCTGTTTTAATTGTCCCGACTTGCCTCCGTACAGGGGCAAAGTTGGACACAATGTCGGTTAACAGGGTTCGTACACCATGACTGATCAAAGAAAATGTAATTGCAAACTTAAGCATGACAGACCAAATAAAATTTTATTTAAAACTTAAGCATGACTGATCAAAGAAAATTTTATTTAAAACTTAAGCATGACAGACCAAAGAAAATTTTATTTGAAACTTAAGCATGACAGACCAAAGAAAATTTTATTTAAAACTTAAGCATGACAGACCAAAGAAAATTTTATTTAAAACTTAAGCATGACAGACCAAAGAAAATTTTATTTAAAACTTAAGCATGACAGACCAAAGAAAATTTTATTTAAAACTTAAGCATGAGTGATCAAAGACAATTCTATTTTAAACTTAAGCATTACAGTCCAAAGAAAATTTTATTTAAAACTTAAACATGAAAAACCAAAGAGAATTTTATTTTAAATTTAAGCATGACAGACCAAAGAAAATTTCATTTCAAACTTAAGCATGACTGATCAACGAAAATTCTATTGCAAACTTAAGCGTGACAGAGAAAAGGAAATTTCTATTTCAAAATTAAGATTTTTCTTGCTCCTGTTTTATCTCTTGAAGTAAAAAGACGAATGACTAATTCAAAAAGTTCTCGCAAAGATGCCAACATTTGATAGTCGATGATGAGAAAGAATTTAACGGCTGGAATGGCGCCAAGTGTGGAATAGATTATTTAACAGGAATCTGATTTCCTCTCTGGTGGGTTTTATTTATTTATTTGCTTTTAAGCCTCTTTGGGGATCGCCTTCAACAAACTAATTTCATCTTTTGACGCAATGGTGTTTGGCCGACACTTGGTGCAAGTTATCCTTTATATTTGTGCGTTCAAAATACAAGCATGCCAATAAAAACAAAAGAAAAATTTGTGAATAATGAAGTATACAAAAAAAAAATGTGTTGTTCGCGAACCCAAATGGGTCTGTTGTGAAACAGAAAAAATATATAAAAGATATTGAGAGTAAAAAGTAAAATTTGCGTCTACTTTCGGCAAACGTGTAACTCGTTCCCATTTATGTTGTCCGTTTATACACAACATAATCACGTTGACACACCAGTTCTTGTCAGATCACCGAAGCTGATCCTAGCTAGTACAAGATGGGTGACCATTTTGGGGAATTTTAGGCGCTCTCCGCTCATCTCGGCATTGTTCCCACTTGTTAAGCAACGCTCAGCCTGGCTAGTACCAGATGGGTGACCATTTAGAAATTCTAGGTGCTATATGTTCTCTCCGATTATCTCAGCATTGTTTCCATTGGTTAAGCAATGCTAAGCCTGGCTAATACCAGATGGGTGACCATTTAGGAATTCTAGGGCTGTATGTTCTCTCCAATTATCTCAGCATTGTTTCCATTGGTTAAGCAACGCTAAGCCTGGCTAGTACCAGATGGGTGACCATTTAGGAATTCTAGGGGCTGTATGTTCTCTCCGATTATCTCAGCATTGTTTCCATTGGTTAAGCAACGCCAAGCCTAGCTAGTAGCAGATGGGTGACCATTTAGGAATTCTAAGTGTTATATGTGCTCTCTGCTTCTCTCTGCATTGTTTCCAGTCGTCAAGCAACGCTAAGCTTTGCTAGTACTGGATGGGCGACCATTTGGAATTCTAGGTGCTGTAAGTACTCTCTGCTTATCTCAGCATTGTTTCCAGTCGTCCTGAACCTCCACTTGCCACTGGTATTTAACAGCGTCGACTCAGGTGTGGTTAGAGATGGCGCAAGTCTTGCCACAAAAATTCCATGTGCATGCACCTTTACAGTAGGTGTTCATACTTTCTCAAGACTGAAGAAGGCTACCATTTTGTCCTTTAGTCCTCACATTCCATGAGTGATGTTTCTGACAAAGAGGGAAGAATTGCTGTCTTCTGGGTCAAAATATATTCCACCTAACACTTATCGTTGGTATTTTTTTTTACCTTGAAGTACTGTTTTTTTTGTTTGTTTTTTTTTTGTTTTTTCTTTCAGTTTCTTACATCAAATGGCTTCATGCCTTGTCTGAGTCGATTTCCAAAAAATAAAAACGCAGTAAAGAACTTTCCATTCTCTCTCTCTCTCTCTCGCTCTCTCTATCTCTCTCTCTCTCTCCTTATAAAAACAAACAAACAAAATTCCATGAATTCGTTTCTTTCCAAGAACATTCGATCTGTGGAGCAAGATACAACGAGTATTTACTTTTTGTAGACAGTTATCCTCATCTACATAGTTGTTTCAACAACGACCAACTTATCCTCTGGCCTTCTTCAGATGAATAAGAGGCGTTGAGTCCCTACGGTTCCAGGTGACCATTGTCTAAAGATAGCGGTTTCAATCCTACCCAAAGCAGGTCAGAGGATTAGTTGGCCAAAGCATGGTGAGACAACAACTATGGAAGGCAGTAATTACTGGGGACACAGTTAAGAGACTCAGCATTCTCATCCCGTCGCAGTTAATCACCTGAAGAAGGCCAGAGGATGAGCTGGCCGAAACGTGGTGAAATAACAACAACAACAACAACAACAACAACCATGAAGATGGGGATAACAGTCCGCAAAAAATGAATACATAAATTATAAAACTTCTTCTTAAAGGATTAAAAATATATATAATAAGATACTACGAGTTTGCTTCCCAATTGACTACAATATGGTCGTCTTCAAGCCTAATGTGAACAAATACAAAAAAAGCGTTACAGTTTCTCCAATCTCTTAAATTTTTATCCTCAAGTGCACCCATGCCTTTTGATACATGATAACGCTTTGGTAAAAAAAATTAAACAAAACAAAAAAAAAAAAGATGTAAAATGAATGACGAACAAAGCACTTTTATAATTAACAACCATTTATTCGAGTGACCTCCACCGTTAGGTATAGGTTGCCAAACGTAGGACAGTGTCAGAGAGAATAAAGGAACTAAATAAAAAAAAGTTTTTTTGGCTACATTTTTTCTTCAAACTGTATTTCTTACAGTGGAGAATGGCACTACTTGACTGCCCGATGGATAAAAGTAGGAGAGATGTCTTTCTAGGTTGCTGTCTAAATCCAGATGTAATTAATACACTCTGGAGACTGATTGGACTTCGTGTGCCCAAATCAACTTACAGTGACTACTCTCTGCCAGAGGAAATAAATGTCAATATTTACAATCGCTACAGTGTTGCTTCACGAGGGAAGAGAGAACAAAAAATATAACATGCGGCAATACGGTCTCGAACAATTTTGTCCACGTGACCCAACACGATCCTGAACAACTCCGTCAATTTGAACCCGACCCCCATCTGTTGATTCAACGCGACATGATCCCGAACAACTCCCTCAATTTGAACCAGAACATCCCCTGTTGATTCGACGCAACACAATCCCGAACAACTCCGTCAGTCTGAACCCGAACATCCCCCCGTTGATTCAACGCAACACAATCCTGAACAATACCATCGATTAGAATCCAAACATCTCCGACGATTCGACCCGGCACGATCCTAAACAACTCCGTCAATTCGAATCTGAATACCTCCGAATATTCAACACGATCCCGAATGCAATGATTCAACACGATACGTTACCAGAGCGACCTTGAGAGTTCCTCACTGAATGACTGTTATTGGCTTTTTTATAGCCTTTTGATGAACTCATTTTTGCCGTAGGTAGGCCCAACTTAGACATTGGCATACAATTCTTGAGCGCTTCTGCGCATGCTTGTCACATACAGTTCTAATCCTCCTTTTTTTTACAGCCGGACTCTTAATGTTTAGCAGAAATGGGTATAAATATACAGAAAAAAACCATTAGAAAAAGTCATTAAACTGTCTCCATTGTAATAACCTTCTTTGCAGGCATAATTATTTTTAGAAAGAAACTGAAGCGAATTACATAATTTTTAGCATAAAAAACATGTTGCAAGATAAAAAAGAATAGTAATTTTTAAAAAGAAATTGAAGTAAATTACATTATTTTTAGTGTGAAGAACATGTTGCAGGATAAAAAGGAGAAAATGGCTAGTCAGAATCAAATCGCAATTTGCTAGATTTATTGCTACTTAGGTATTTATTTGTGCTAGCTACACCGCTAGGTTTAGGTTGGCAAAAGTTCAGAAATGTTAGCGTAAAGAAAGGAATTTAGTAAGAAATTCATTAGCAGCCACTTTTCTTCGAGTTGCATTTTTTCCAGTAAGAAAACCGTACTCGGTTCTTCTGTGGACAAAGGAAGGAGAGAGGAGAGAGGGCTTTTTTTTTTCTTTGTTGGTTCCAGGAAACTTACTGGGACTGGGTTGCTGTCCAAATCCTAGTGACTATGGGAGAAGTCTTTCAAAGGTCAGACACAATTAACGCACCCTGAAGGCTGCTTGGTCCTTGTGTGACCAAATTATCTCACAGGGGCTGTTCTCTATCAGGAAAATTTAATAAGATTACTATGCAGGGCTTCTGCGCATCTTTTCGTCATTTTTATCTTTACACGAAACTAATTCTCACAAACAGTGAATAATGTAGTCATACAGAAAGTAAAACTTTGAGATGAATGAATAAACATGTATTTTCACAGCCAGACATGTTCTGCACGAGGTAGGTTCAATCCACTGCCGGATTTCGCCGCGGTCTGTGTCAGTTAATAGGCTTTTTGTGTGTGGCATGTTTGCTCAATTGGTAGAGTGCTCGCTTCGCATGCAAGGGGCTCGGGTTTCAAATCCCGAGTTCGGATGTATCTGACTGATGAGCCCAAAATGAGAGCGAAACTCAAGTCTTAGACTTCCGGTTTGTTGGCTGTCATGGCTCTTGTGAACTACGATGTTGTCTGGCTGTGAAAATAATTATATATATATATATATATATATATATATATATATATATATATATATATATATATATATATATATATATATATATATATATGGAGGGGGGGATATGCTTATTAAATTATATTTCATCATTTATTTATGTGGCAAATTTTCCGGGGGGTACAGAATTTTATAATGGCTAAATACATCGTCTAGTAAATCGTATTTTCCTCGATTTAGCTTTGATAAGTGAGGAACGAAACCTGGTTAGCTAACCTTTATTTTCATTTTTTTATTTTTTAAATTCATTATGCTTTTTGGTCTGTATTTAGCCGTTAAAAAATTCTGTGCCCCCCGGAAAATTTTCAAATATTTTAAGACCAGGTACGCACCTGATGTAATCAATAGATTAAATGCATTAATAAAAATTAAAAGTAAAATCAAGGCTGCTCAGGCAAATCAGACCTTAAGTTCGTGCTTGAGCAACAAAGTTTGTCCCGCTTTTATTTTATTTAAAATAGAACGGGCTAAATTACATCCTGGACAGAAAATTGAAAGTGATTTTATCTAATTTTTTTCTAAGCTTTCTTGTAATCTGGCACGTTTAAACAAAAAATATCACGAAATGTGGAAAGATTCGGTTGGCAGTTTGTCGTTTTTTGACAAAATTAGTTTTTCTAAATATGTTGCAATAATTCACGAACGTGGCCTTTCTAGGTTATCGTTAAAAAATCAAAAGAATTTGCAACATTTGATCTTCAAAAAATATGGTTGCCCGACGAATCCTATTGTTACTCAGAACGTCTTAAATCTCTCTTCTGCGCAGTTGTCTGAGCTTGAACTTAATATTCTTTCACATGGCTTGGACTTCTGCATTCCTCCCATACCCCCAAAGCGTTAAGAGATATATGCTGAATTTGAATTTTTTTTTTTTTTTTTTTTTTGCTCAATTAAAAAGACTTTCTCCTGTTTCGGAAAAAGACTTTCTCCTGTTTCCGACTCTATGGTCAGTGATATTAAGGCGAAATTTAATGACGTCGCACATTCTTATGCGGGCACACCCATTTCGTTTTGTGAAGCAAAATGGCGAAATGAACATTATCGTATAATCAAAGCAGTTCGCCATAATAAATCTTTAGTCATCACAAAACCCGATAAAGGTTCTGGCGATGTCATTATGGATCACCAGGATTATGTCAATAAAATGTTGACTATTTTGGGGGACACCTCTAAATTTGTTAAATTGGGTCCAGTAGATACTCATGATTCTACTGTTTCTATCGAGACCAAGTTCCAAAAACAACTTGTCAAATGGGTCAAAAGTGGTGTTCTTCCTACTTTCATTTCCGATTTAATTCGTCCTACTGGTTCTATTCACCCTCGTTTGTATGGTTTGCCTAAGACCCATAAAGAGTGGGTGCCGTCGAGACCCATATTATCTATAATAGGGTCTTATCAACATAAGTTAGCAAAATGGTTGACCTGCTGTTTTAGAACCTGTTTTGGAACTTTATAGTTCATATTGTATTAAAGATTCTTTTAGCTTTGCTAACTTTATACAAAATGATACTCATTCAGACAAATTTATGTGTTCTTTCGATATTTCCAGTCTTTTTACTTGCGTCCCATTATTAGAGACTAATAATATTTGTGCTGACGCTTTATATCCGACTCCCCCCAATATCAGAAAATATTTTTGTAGAATTGATGAAATTCTCCACCATGTCGGTAGAATTCAGTTTCAGCGATATTATATGCAGACAAACGGATGGTGTGGCCATGGGTTCCCCATTGGGACCAGCGTTGGCTAATATCTTTGTGGGTTTTCATGAAGAGGGTCTATTGTCTGGTTTGCATAAACCAGACATTTATTTTCGTTATGTTGACGACACTTTCTGTTAATTTGACATAGAGACGAATGCGGATGCTTTTTTTGTGTCCCTTAATAATGTTCATCCAGCCCTTAAGTTTACGGTAGACAAGGAAACGAATTCTAATCTTCCGTTTTTGGGTGCCTTTGTGTCCAAGACATCCTCGTGTTTTCTTACTTCTGTTTATCGTAAACCAACTTTTACGGGTCTCTATACGCGTTGGGATTCTTTTTGCCCTATAAACCAAAAATATAATTTAATCAAAACTTTAGCACATAGAGCCTTGATGATTTGTTCTGAAGTTAATTTAGATGACGAACTCAAATTTATCACTAAGACCCTTTGTAATAATGGTTACCCCTTCGATGTTGTTGAAACTACTATCAATAAGAAAGTTTCTAATTTTCATAAACCCAAAAAAATTATAGCTAATAGATGTCCTGTGTACCTACGTCTATCTTGGCTAGGTAACATCAGTGCCAGATTTGCTAAGCAAATTCCTTTGTGCAACGGTGTTATTTTGCATCGAACGCGCGTGTTGTTTTTTCAACTAGGCCTATGTTGCCGTCTATTTGCAAAGATGTTATTCCCCCGCTCACCATAATAATTCTATTATTTATTTATTTAAATGTAGTTGCAGTGCGCACTATGTTGGGCGAACATCGCAAAGATTAGATTTTCGTTTGAAACAGCATGTGCCTTCAAAGATTCGTTATGCAAATTTTTCACCCTCGGATGTTCTGAGTAATACGTACGGTTCTGCGATTTGCGACCATCTTATAAATAACTATGCGTGTGCCACGAATTTCAGTGCTGACATGTTTACGATCCTTAGTAAGTCGCACTCTCCCTATCATTTGAAAATTTTAGAGACTCTTTTTATTAAGTCTTTGAGACCTTCTCTTTGCAAGCAAAAAGAAAATCTTCCAAGACTTAATTTAGTCTCTATGTAATTTTTCACCCATTTATTTCTGTTTTTTTTTTTCTACGCCAGCCATATTCATGACTTTTTTTGTTTGTTTGTTTTAAATCGCATTTTCCTCGATTTAGCTTTGATAAGTGAGGAACGAAACCTGGTTAGCTAACCTTTATTTTCATTTTTTTATTTTTTAAATTCATTATGCTTTTTGGTCTGTATTTAGCCGTTATAAAATTCTGTACCCCCCGGAAAATTTTTCAAATATATATATATATATATATATATATATATATATATATATATATATATATATATATATATATATATACACTTGTGCCCGATATTATTCATACCCCTCCTTGAAAATTGAGTTTATTAGGTGTAACTTTGTAAGAATTTATTGTTTACGTCCATATTGATACATATTCTTAATAAACCTCTTCTGATCATTTTCGTCATTTTAAAATCTCGGGATACTTGTAATAAAAGAAATATACAGCTATTTATAAAATCTGCAATGTTCAAAAATAATCATACCCCCTTATTTTTTCAGTATTAATCGAGTTTCTGACTGTTTGTTTCCTGTTTGATTCTTATTTTGAATGCTTTTATACAACCTTTGATTAATTTCATTTCGTTTTTTGCATTTTTCAGAAATTAAAATGATATCAACTGAAAACCAATAAAAGAATAAAAATTATTAGAATGGGGAAGAAAAAAGAGCTTAGTAATGATCTTAGGACTAAAATTGTGAATTCACATAAGGATGGTTTAGGTTACAAGTCAATTTCCAAGAAATTTGAGGTCCCTACATCAACAGTACAGAGCATCATCAAAAAATTCCAGAGCCACCACACAACAAACAACTTGATTGGTAGAGGAAGGAAAAGGAAACTGTCTGCTAGAGCCACCAGGAATATTGTAAGAAGTGTTAATGCAAATCCAACCACCACTACTAAGGACATTTTAGAAAATCTGGAGTCTTCTGGCATAAAAATATCAAGGCAAACATTGCAAAGGACTCTGCATGAAAATGGTCTGAAAGGAAGAAGACCAAGAAGGACTCCATTGCACACCGGAAAACACCTTGCAGCACGTCTAAAGTTTGCTATGACCCATGTGAATTCTCCAGAGTCCGTTTTCTCAAGTATTTTGTGGACTGACGAAACAAAAATTGAATTGTTTGGCCATATGGATGCTTCTTACGTTTGGAGGAAGAAAGGAGAAGCTTACAACCCAAAGAACACCATACCCACGGTGAAACATGATGGTGGTAGCCTAATGTTTTTGGGCTCCTTTTCGGCTAGTGGTCCAGGTAGTTTGGTCAAGATAGATGGAACCATAAAGAAGGAACAATATTTGGAGATACTCCAGACAAACATTAGACAGGATGCGGAGAAGCTCCATTTAGCACCAAACTGGGTCCTTCAACAGGATAATGATCCAAAACATACGGCCAAAATAGTCAAGAAATGGTTTGAGGATAATCAAATTAATGTTTTGGAATGGCCTAGCCAGAGTCCCGACCTGAACCCTATCGAAAACCTCTGGCACATATTGAAAACTGAGGTTAAAAAACGGAAACCTAGAAATTTGAGGGATTTGGAGAACTACTGCATTGAAGAATGGTCAAAAATCAGTGTTGATGCTTGTAAAAACCTTGTTGATAAATATCCAAAACGGTTACAGGCAGTTATTAAGAATAAAGGGCATGCTATTGACTATTAGTAAGAGAGGTATGAATAATTTTGAACTAGTGCCATTATTGTTTTTCTTTGTATAATGTTTCAAACTTGCATAATTTATTTATTTGTTGAGTTTAAATTAAATGCTTATGCTTGATTTATTGTTTGAAATCCCTTTAATATTGTCTACCTTCTGGTTTGAGCAATATTCTTATAGAAATCTCAAAGATCCGAGGGGTATGAATAATATCGGGCACAAGTGTATATATATATATATATATATATATATATATATATATATATATATATATACGTCACGAGCGCTTTCGATTCGTCCGCGAATCATCATCAGGTGTTGAAGTAAAAGCCCGAAGAAGCGAAAATGAGAATTAAAAGTGAAAACTAAAATATACAGTAAACGGCGATAAGTTAAAATATATACAGTCGATGAAAAGTCGATCAAGAATATAAGTCGATTAAAATTCGATTATTAAAATCAGCAAGTTCGTGGACACCGTTAACAAAGTCCGTCCAATACGAACTAAGCAAAGTGTCTTGTCATCTTGTATATCAGCGATAAATTTTATTAAAGCCAGACCACTGTTTAGTCGTTTCTTTGCAATACTCTGTGGTGAGAGGGGGGATGAACATTCAAGTCTGTTGTTTCATACAAAGGTAAGACGGCTATCACGAGGTAAAGTAATCCAGCGTTTATTTGAACTTAGAGAAGAACTGTTGATGTTTCTGTGTGTACATGATGCTGAACTGGCTTCGATAATGGCCGATAAAATTTGGCTTTGCAAAGTTGCTTATCTGGCAGATATATTCAACAAACTTAATGAACTGAATCAAAACATGGATTCCATGAACAAAGTTTCTTTCTTAGAACTGCACGCCTGTGGAACTCTGTTCCGTCTGCCTGCTTCCCACCTGACTACAACCTGGATGTCTTCAAGTCCAACGTTAACAAATTCCAAATGAACCACCACCTTAAGTAAACACTTCATCAAATCTCCACACTAACGTACTGTACTTGCAATAACCCTTATCCCTGAGTGGCTTCCGGGCCTTGATAAGTGGTGACCACCATGTAAAAAATAAAATTATCTCTACAAGGAAGAAATTCAAATATTTTCTTTAGTCATGACAAAATGCAAGCCTTCAAGAAAAAAACTGAATATATGGACTACAAAAGTTAGTAAGAAAACTTTAGATATGTTCCCTACACTGGACGAATATCTCAGCAGCAATCATTCAGTTAATGTTGATTTGATACTTGTAGATGTTAAACGACATTTGATATCACCAGCCGAACATTTTGACAAATATTTCTCGAAAGATATTCCAGATAATATTGAAAATTTTGACTGGATCAGAAATCCGTTTAATGTTGAAATAACTGATAAGCAGTGTCACAGGAAACGAACTGGAAGAACTGGCTGAAATTTTATGCGACAGAAGTTTAAAAATCAATTTTATGCAGCAACAAGTTTCGAAATTCTGGATCCTCCAAATATCCATTGTTATCTC
>NC_136515.1:4671684-4684184 GCF_053919585.1 Euprymna scolopes | reverse complement strand
TTACCGATTCGAATTACATTTACTCCTGTTTTATGTGAACAGGGTGATTTTACTGTAAAGGATTTTTATATCGGATAAAATAAATAAATATATATATTTCGTAGTCAGGGGGTAGAATTGCCGACTGTCATCACGACGGTTCTAGGTTCGATCCTCGGCTTGGGATAGGTGTTAGTCTAGCGGCACTGATGAGTTGTGAAACAACGAAACAGGTCTGTATGTCGATGACTAAAATATATTTTATAAAGCCCCCTCTTGGTTAGAGCACTATCGTAAATTATCTTACTCGCTACTTAATTTAGCTGAAAAAAATGCGAAGCTCGCGGTTTGTTTACAAACAAACGTTTGAGCCCTCTACGAGTGGCGGACGGATGTTTATTTAAATAGACATTCGGACAGATTAATTTCGGCCACCAATTTCGTAGTCAGGGGGTAGAACTGCCGACTGTCATCACGACGGTTCTAGGTTCGATCCTCGGCTTGGGATAGGTGTTAGTCTAGCGGCACTGATGAGTTGTGAAACAACGAAACAGGTCTGTATGTCGATGACTAAAATATATTTTATATATATATATATATATATATATATATATATATATATATATATATATATATATATATATATATACAACTAGCAGAGTTAACCGGCGTTGTCGGTGTATTCTTATGCATAGATCATCGTATAACGATTAGATCACTGTGACTGACGTTAAAAACATTTAAAAATAAAATGTTTAAATTCAACGTTATTTCTGCGGTTGATGGTATCCGAATGGAGACAGTCTTTGCTAATCGAACCAGAGATCGCTCGTGTTGCCGAGTTCGAATCAATCTTAGATTCTCGAAAGGATGAAACACTAGTGTCTGTAGGTATTTACTTATTATAGTGAATAATTATATATATATATATATATATATATATATATATATATATATATATATATATATATATATATATATATATATATCGCACTTTGGGGTGATTGCGCCAAATCCGAGGGTAATAGCGCCAACTAAAAAAAGTGCGTGGTTGCCAAGAGAGCACTTTTAGCTAGTTGGTGCAATTACCGCGGACTTGGCGCAACTACACAAAAGTACAGTATATATATATATATATATATATATATATATAAAGCTGGACGTCTGTGTGTGTGTGTGGTCACGAATAGGCTCCTATATGGTTGACTATTTTTAAAAATTGATTACTTATAATGATAGAAGAATTATGGAGACACACGAATGGGTATGTTTGATCTGGCAGAACGGTGGTTCATTAAAATTGTGGGGGTCTGCGTTCGCGCCTGGTCCACAAAGTATGGAAATAAAAAATAAAAAATTAAAAACATACGTTTACAAGTGTTTTTGATATAGATGTACATAATAATACTTTGATAAGTATGTTTTAGCTTAAATAGGGATGGTATAATAAAATTGTGGGGTCTACGTTCGCGCCTGGACTCCATAGAATGAAAATAGGTACAAACTTTTATAAAGACTTTTCATATCTATCTGCGTAAGTATACTTTGATAATTATGTTTCAGTTTGAAGAAATATGGTATAATAAAATTATGGGGTGTTCGTTCGCGCCTGACCTCCATAGAATGGAAATATGTCACAAAGTTTAACAAGGTTTTTTAATATAGATCCACAGAATATAGTGATAAGTGTTTCCGTGTGAACAGGTATGGTATAATAAATTATGGGGTTTATCTATTTTATTTTTACTTTCATCATATTTTGCGTTGGTTTTGATACCCCCAAATTCGAAGCTATCTCTTTACAACCCTTTCTTTTCATAACCTATCATACTTTCATAAATCAGAGTCCATTTTCTGTAGGCTGTTTTTGAATCCAGTCAACGACGGGTACCTTTGCTAGTATATATATATATATATATATATATATATATATATATATATATATACATATATATTTGTGTGTGTGTGTGTGAGTGAGAAAACTTTTCAACCTATATACTCAACGAAGTTTTGAGCTACAGACTTGAAATTTGGTCTAATCTATAAATCTAAAAGTGGCCTGACACGACATTTGAGGATTCAAAATATTATCATGCGATCACTTTTACAAGAAGGGAAGTTTTTATGTCACATATGTGTACTTTCATGTAAGACTAAAGTTGGATTAAAAAGTCATCTACGTGCATACAGACGCACAATACTTAACAACACAGATGTAGGTTAATTTTCACACATTACTTTTTAAAACGTCTTTCTGTAATGTAGTGAAAATCGTAACTTACTTGGCTAGCATGTGTGCGTGCTTTAAAGGGTTGACCGTATAACAAAACAAACGAAAGAAAGGAAGACTAAAATAGCGACACCTATTTGGTTTTATGGTTGATGGTTACATGAGTAACGTAAACTGTCTCCATTTCTATGCAAATGAGACATATGAATAAAAACGGACGTGAAGCGAACAAGGAAAACGAGTTGGACGAAGGCGTACTACGTACGTGGACGTATGCAAGTATACTTGAAAGACGGTCGAGTTGTGGAGGCGGAATTTTCGACAACAGAGTTTCGAGTTTTGAAATTGGAATTTTTGACAACAGAGTGTCGAATTGTGGACTTGGACGATTTGATAACAGAGTTTCGAGTTTTAGAGTTGGAAGTTTTAACAATAGAGTTTGAGTTATGGAGTTGGAAGTTTTGACAATAGAATGTTGAGTTATGGAGTTGGAAGTTTTGACAATAGAATGTTGAGTTTTGGTGATGGAAGTTTTGACAGCTGTGTGTCGAATTTACCCGAGAAATTGTTAGTTTAGCCATTCATAAAAAAAACGAATGAAGTTTGATTATTATTTTATTCATATGGTTTTTAAGCAATGTAACAAAGTCCTTTTTCTCCCCAACCATTGCTGGTGCTCCATCTGTGATTACTCTAGAAAGCTTTGATATATCCAGATTCATTTTGGTTATCCATTTTATTATCTACAATATCAAATGTTGATGTTCAATCTCTCACAAACACTGCAGGTGGACAAGTATCCTTCATATCTGTGGTTTCGTCGATAGCAAAGGAATAACGCTCCAGATTGTTTGAAATGCCCTCCAAGTCACTTCGGACATTTGTTGCCAGCTCTGCTTCTTTTTCTGCCGAACGAAATCAAAACAAAAACACCCGTAACTTCATTATCTTTTCTAATTCTTCGGTCAAATATCAATCAATAATGAACATTGTGATTTTACTTTTTGTAGAACGATCATAAATTTGCACATATAGAAAAAAATTTGGCAAAATCTGAGCTTCAATCTATGGTCCCCCCTCGCCAAACTTTCACAAGAAACACTCGTCTAGCTGTAAACACTATCAATAATTTCCCCCACTCTTTATCTGTGCCTAAACCTAAACGTAGATTCCATGAACAAAGCTTCTTTCTTAGAACTGCACGCCTGTGGAATTGTCTTCCGTTTTCCTGCTTTCCGGCTGACTACAATATGGTTGTGTTCAAGTCTAACGTAAATAAGTTCTTGATGAGCCGTTCCATATAAGTTATTAAATTTACCAAATTTTTCATTACTAATGATTACTATATTGACCAATTTCTACTGTACACTCTTTAACCCTTATCCTTGAGTGGCCTCTGGGCCTTGATAATGTGGTGATGCCTTTGTAAAAAAAAAAAAAAAAAAAAATTAAATAACCTTACCTAAAGTCTTGTAAAACAGTCCAAACGGTGACTGGGTCGGAAATAAAATTTTGAAGCTGAATTAATCTCTAATGTTACATTTAATAGTACGACAAAGAATTTAAGTCTTCGTGTTAAGAAACACAGGAAATCTTTTGGAACAGATTTTATCCAATAATTTAATTTGTGGGATTTGCCCATAAATACGTTTTGTCAAAAAGTAAAAACTTTAACGGCTGAGAAGGAAAATTTCAAATCAGAATTAAAAGAAAAATTGTTTGAAGATTTTTCAGCCGGTTTGGGAAAATGCGTGAAACTGTCAGCCAGATTCGAACTCGAAGAGAATACGCAACCAGTATTTATATTTCTATCTTTATCTCTGCAATTATATAAATGAAACTTTGTCTCTGTGTGTGGGTGTGCTCTTTTGTCTCAGAATACCCCCGATAATTACAGATAATCAATAATCGAAACCGTTATTTTAATTCATCTATTATCGGAAAACCCATTTTTACATGTCGTCGCTTAGCAGCAATGATAGAATAACGGGCTGTGAAAATTCTACTGTGGGTAAGTTGAGCTATGTGCCTGCCAGACGTTATATATGCACATGTCCTTTTAGAAATGGTTCCAAGCGACAAAAGACATAAATGCTAATATGCAGTTGAACGAAATAACCCTCGCCTTTATTTTTTTTTATTATGATCATGAAACTTATGTGATTGTCAGAGTTAGTAACATTTCTTGGTACCATCATTAGAGAGACGTTACGATTTTAATATAAGTGTTACTTTGATCCAACAAAAATTAAGAATCCGGAAAAACTATCCGTGAAAATGTTAATGTGTATATGTATGTGTGTTTGTGTGTTTGTATATCTATGTTTTTTCATGTCAGGTCATGTCATATGTTACTGGTACCATGTAACCCAGTACTACCTGCCTCATGGTCGGGTCACCGGCGACTAAACTGGTTCCCCCACCAGACTTGTTTGGTGAGGAGGGCGGCTAGTCTCCCTGAAGGGTTAAAAACAAGACCTTCCAAAGGGCGAATGAACTCTTTTTCTGGGTCAACGGCCAACTAGCACCGTGTATATTTGTGTGTGTGTGTATATGTGTATTGGGGTGGAGAGGGCTCCCGTAAGCCGTGGTGAAGACAACCTTTCTAGGAGAAGCAAATCTCTGATTTAAAAAACCATAAAGCGGAAGACCATTACCCGCATTAAGCTGGTCTGCAGTTTAATTTGTGGCTGGCTATCTTGCTCTTGCTTGTTGCTGGATCTCAACATTTTGAACCGAGAGAGAGACTTAGCTGTCGTACAAAGCTAAGACTCTGTAACATCATATTTGTATAGATACTCCCTCAGGTATTTGGGCTCATGGATTTTAAATGTCTGAGGGAGTGGCACTCGTCTGACAAGACGTTACAATCATCATCATATCTATGTTTGTGTGTGTTTGTGTGTTTGTATGGCTGTGTTTGTGCGTTTGTATGTGTGGGTATGTTTATGTATGTGCGTTTGTGTGAGTGTGCCTGTATTTTGTGTGTGTGTGTGTTTGTATATGTGAGTGTATGTGTGTGTGTTTGTGTGTGTGTGTGTGTGTGTAAGAGAGAAAAAGAAAGAAGAAAAATGAGGGAGAGTGGGGAATAACTAGATACAAAAAAATAATTAATTAAATATTTAGAAGTAGTTGATTATTTGACGTTTTGTTTCTATGCGTAACATATAAGCTTTATGCAAACACGTTTGCCAAAATGTCTGGATAAGTTCGAATGGGAAAAGAATGCCAATCTATTATATAAACAATAGTAGTCTGTTTGTGTGTGCGTATAACATATAATTTAATTATCCACTAACACGTGTTTCCTCGTCTACGACGCATCAGAGTGGCTGAATCTAGCGAGATTCGAAATCGGGAGCCCACGGTAATGAACCTGACCTCTTTATCCGCTGACCGATCTCGCTGGCCGTTAGGATGTATCACAATTTATTTAGATGTTATTTATGATTATTCAGCTATATTGTATCCTTTTATTTATGAAGCTCGATGTGTGTTAATTTATACAACAGAGCATATGCAAATGGGTGACAAAACAGCTATATTCCAAATTCCAAAATTTTATTCATCTTACTATTTATTTTTTTAACATGTCAAAATTCCAAAATTTTTACAGCATCTGTTTCGTAACGCAAATATCAGTTGTTATTATTATGTCAATACTCAATTTTTTTCCGTGTTGAAAAATTGGATTTCTTTTAAGTTTAAAAAGAAAACCGAAAAATTGTTAAAAAAAAAAAAAAAAAGGAATGGTTGCATGATATGTTATTGAAGCCATATTTGATTTAACAGAAGAGTTATTTATTTGATGTATTTATTTAACGGTTTCATAATGTTTTAATCAACACTAAAAATTTATCTTGTTATTTTATTTTATTTTATTTATTCATATTTTATAATTTTATTTTACTTTGAAAATTATATTGAAGGAATATATTTATTTCTGACAATATACGAGGGCAGTTCCAAAAGTAGTTCATCCTATTTTTTAACTAAAAAAAGAAAAGTTGAAGAGTTACGAAGACGGGAGTGATATCATAAAAATGAGCTGCCTTTTGTGATCTAGAATTTATTTTTTCTACATAGTCACTTACATTCTCAATGCATTGTTTCCAGCAATGGGACGGAGGTTGTGCATAGGTGTCTGGAGCGTGCTTTGTCACCCACATCTCTGTTGCCATTCTGAAATCGGCGGTGGTGGTGGTGGTGGTGGTGGTGGTGTAGTACATCTACCACTAGCCTCTCCCTCTTTGATAGGGTCCAAAAAAGAGTCTTCAATGTAATAGGTCCCACTTTGTCAACTAAGTTCCAACCCCTGTCCCATCGACGCAATGTTGCTTCTTTGTGCATGTTTTACAAATATTTTAATTGAATGTGCTCTGATTAATTTGTTGCACTTGGGCCTTCTCGACGTACATCTCCCCCCCCCAAAAAAAAACCCCGCTTAGCAACAAAATCCCACCCCTTCACTGTTGAGGTCCTTAAATGCCAGAAAGCTTTCTACTCTAATAGTTTGTTCCCTCGAAGAGCTAGACTTTGGAATTCCCTTCCTGTTACCTGCTTCCTTAACTGCACTGATATGCAGAAGTTCAAATGCAACGTAAACCAATCCCTTGTTAATCTCTCTTATGCATGGTCCCAAATAGTAGCCCCTCATACCCAAGTGGTGGTATGCCTTGTTAAAGAAAGAAAAAAAAAGAAAAGTGTTTTTTTTAAACTACTGTTTCTTTCCACTAAGACATTAAATGTTACTTTTCTAACCCATAACAAGTTTGAATGACAAAATTAGAATCATATTTACACATTTTTGGTTATTTATTTATTTATTTATTTTCATTTTAATAATTGCGGAAGAGGATGGGCAGGAAGAGGGGGATCAATTTGAATTAACTGCTGGGAGTCAAATATAAAAGATTTAAATAAATATAAATGACATGGAACTAATCCAAAATGGCTGCTCCTAACGGCTTAGAAAGATCCACACCCACAGCAAATATGTTTGCTCACATCTCGACCATAATAATAACGTTGATAATAATAATAATCACACGTCCCTCATGGAAGGAGATGGGGAGGATGAGATGGGGAAAAGAAGATGGGGAAAAGGAGATGGGGAGGAGGTGGTTTTAAGCCGAGATTAGTGTGTACTTTATCTGTCGCCTAGAAACAGATAAGCAGAAGAAAAACAGTGTGTTGTCTACTAGAGACCTGCTCATTAGTGCAACCGAGAGTTCTTTACAAAACCATTTAGATGGCCTTAGGTTAGCATCACGAGAGGAGGTTGAAATGATTTAAATTCCTATCTCAAATCAAAACGAAAATCTAATATATAAAAAACTATATGTCCGTCTGTATGTCTCCATATTTTCAAACTCTATCTCCTCCGAAACTAAAAGTCGCATAGTAGCGCTAGGGGCCTCAGATAATTGTATTTTTTTACAAAGTGTTCTTTTATGGGTCTTTAGCCCATTAAAATAGTTTTTAAGGGGTCAATAATGAGTCAAAATCGAAAAAAATCGTTATACATTTTGTACATTCGTCTTAGTTTATTTTTAATTTTTAATCAGTTCATATGCGTGTTATGTTGGTACGGTGGTAACGTCATAAGCTTTGAATGCTACAGTTTTGCTTTCGGTTTCGATTCTAGCTGATGGCACCCAAATATATTTTTTTTTTACTTTTGAAATCACGACTCTATAATAATATATACGAAATCTGGACGAATTAAAATATCATATTTAAGCGTATTTTACGACCGGGCAAAGCCGGGCGCTCTTTCTACCCTCTTCCTCACTCTAGTAATTTTATAAGCTCGTTGATAGGTGGAGTCAAATCATAGAGAACAAAGGTTGTTATTCATATTATTTAGATTTTTCGGACTACTGTTCTCATCTTGAATGTGGTTTTTACAACATTTTGGTCGATATAACCTCCGACCTTCTTCAGGTGTATATTATCAAACTCGGGGAATGTTTCTGTCGAACTCGGGAATTTGGACGAAATTTCGAACGGAACCCTTGATTTACTTCACGGGGGTAGCACGCTCTTGTTCGGTCAGCCATGACTGGATAGAGGTCCTAAGTAGTTTGCAATCTCAAGATGAGAACAGTAGTCCGATAAATCCAAATAAAACGAATAATTTATCATCATCTCAAAATTTTAGAAACGTAAAAGTTTGTTATTTTTATGAAGAAAGGTTTTCAAAAACAGTTTTTTTTTCATTTTCAAAGATTTTCAAAAACAGTTTTTTTTCATTTTCAAAGATTTTCAAAAACAGTTTTTTTCATTTCCAAAGATTTTCAAAAACAGTTTTTTTCCATTTCCAAAGATTTTCAAAAACAGTTTTTTTCATTTTCAAAGATTTTCAAAAACAGTTTTTTTCATTTTCAAAGATTTTCAAAAACAGTTTTTTTCCATTTTCAAAGATTTTCAAAAACAGTTTTTTTCATTTTCAAAGATTTTCAAAAACAGTTTTTTTCATTTTCAAAGATTTTCAAAAACAGTTTTTTTCATTTTCAAAGATTTTCAAAAACAGTTTTTTTCATTTTCAAAGATTTTCAAAAACAGTTTTTTTCATTTCCAAAGATTTTCAAAAACAGTTTTTTTCATTTTCAAAGATTTTCAAAAACAGTTTTTTCATTTCCAAAGATTTTCAAAAACAGTTTTTTTCATTTTCAAAGATTTTCAAAAACAGTTTTTTCATTTCCAAAGATTTTCAAAAACAGTTTTTTTCATTTTCAAGATGAAAATCTTAGATCGGCAAAACCTTTTATACCAACATGTTCTCAACTAAAGGCTCATTAGTGTAACCGACAACTTTTTTTTGTCTCTTTTTTTTATGAATGCAGGATTGGGTGGCAGATAATTTTCATGACTACAAAACCGCCAACATTTATCCTCCTAGATCCTTGGATCTTGATCCATTGGACTATGCATGGAGCAAAGGTCGTTATTTTTTATGAATAAATAAAAAAAAAAAATGTACAGTTTATCAAAGACTTTATGACCTGAAAAAGAATTTCGCAAATCTCACTACCCCCTTATGTCTGCAGACCGAAAATTGACAGAGCTATTTTTGGTAGGGAAGACATACAAACACACGCACACACACACACACACATGGATGCCCGGCGTTGCCCAGGTATTTGGAGGTGTGTGTTGAGCAAAAAAAAAATGATAAGATGACCGTTCTAAACAGAATGTGATAAAAAATCCATTCGAGCATAGTCGAAAAAAAAAAGGAATTAATAAAAGCATCCTCATAATACAAAAAAAAAACTCTGTAAAAAAAAAACAAAGAAACTCTGTAAAAAAAACTCTGTAAAAAAAAAACTCTGTAAAAAAAAACAAAGAAACTCTGTAAAAAAAAACAAAAAACTCTGTAAAAAAAACTCTGTAAACAAAAAACTCTGTAAAAAAAAACTCTGTAAAAAAAAACAAAGAAACTCTGTAAAAAAAAACTCTGTAAAAAAAAAACTCTGTAAAAAAAAAACTCTGTAAAACCTCCACAGAATAACGACCAATAGTAACACAGACCACGTGATCCATTTTTTTTTTTTTACTGTTTTTCACTTCTAATAAGGTGTATTCCCACTTGTGTAACATAATGCATACGAGCGCGTGGGAAAATATCAGCAGCAGCAAAGGATAGCTGACTTGCGAATAAATTAGCAGCAGCAGCGGTAGCTGAAAAACGCGCATATGCAAATTAGGAAGTGTATACGAGAAGAAAAAGGCGAAAAAGGAGAAAAAATTCATCATGTCATTAGTATGGGGCAAAGGTCGTTATTTTTATAAAAAAAATTTTTTTTTTAATGCACAGTTTCTTAAGATGAAATTTTAAATCGAAAAAAAAAACTTTTTGACCTTATATTATATCTTTTATCAGTAAATGATGAGATGGCCGTCCTAAACAGAATGGGATAAAAAAAAAAAATGTGTGTACAGGCGATTGTTGTGACGTGGCACGAACATCTAGTGTAACATGCAAAAACCGAGCCGTGAGCGAAATGACGTCACGGTAAGGAAAAAGAAGACAATAAAAAGGACAGAGCATATTCGTTAGAGATGTGGATGATGTTCGAGAGCACGTTCGATAACAAGAGAAATAAAGGTTGTTGTACAAAAAAAAAAACATAAGTTGAAGTCCTTTCTTTGTTTTGGTCACCTTTGCAATGTAGACTGCATACAATGTGTGGGGACCGTGCGTAATTGTATACAACGTTACATGTTTCACGTATATTTGTTAGATATTGACAGGACAATGTCGAAAGGTGTGCTGGTCGACGAGTATTATGATCGTTATTAATATTTGTAAAAATAGAATGTCAGAAAGAATGTTATCATAGCGAAATAAATATTTAAATATAAAATTATTTATGTTAAAATGTTTTAATAGAAAAAGAAATTAGAACATAAACAATAATTTAAAAAAGGTCTGACCTCTAAAATTTGACGTAGTCTGGACGTAGAGATCATTTAAGATGACGTGGGTTTCAGGGTAGAGCTTAAAAGACATGTAGCATTGAGTCAAGACCTGAGAGTCAGACATAACAGACCGAGTCCGTACCCAGAGGGAGAAAGGCGGTCCATAGACAGTAATGGATCTAAGTAGGGTAAAATGTCGAATGTAAAAATCTAAGACCAGCATTGCAGCTTTCCAATAAGGAAACATCGGTAAATAAAACTGCTGTAAATACTTGGAGTTGTACAGCACACATAACGAACTCTAAACTAGACGATCAAAACGCTAGACGGTCATAGACGAACACACGTCATATAGATAACTGTGACACATACATACACACGTATATACACACGTATATACACTCTCATAAAATCTAGCCACTAGAAGACACACGTATGCATAATATATACACACCCCGATAATATTACATATTTAAGGAGAGCGAAAATACTTGGAGGTCAGTTGGAATGCGGAATTGTCAACTCATTTACCAGTTCGGTAATTTCACCAATTTCGATGAAAATCTTAGTATTTTGAAATCATTCGTTGATCATCATTCAATCCCGGGAAACGTCGGGTCTCCCTGCAAGTTGTAATATATTTTGGAACAATATTGTTGATGCTGAATTGTTAAAAGACGATGTGAAAAGAATACATTTACGTTACGACGTGGCTCGAACACGTGGCTACAGTTTTATATTTAAGGAGAGCGAAACTAGTTGGGGTCAGTTGAAGCTGCAAGTTGAATGCGAACATTTAGCGGATTACTTGTCAATTTTCTTTACAGACACGGACTTCTATTATTGTACCGATTGGAATAAATCTAGTCTATATTTTACTGGCAGACCGCCCGGCATTGCCTGGTCGTAAAATACCCTTAATATGATATTTTGATTAATGCAGATTTCGTATTTAGTTATTATATTATACTGGCCCAATATATAGAAATAATTTTAAAAATTAAAAAAATAATTCGTGCGCCATCACCAAAAATCGAAACTAAAACGTTTAGCTTACGATTTACTTTTTCCTTTGACGTTAATGCCTGACCCATGAACGCATGTTTGCTGCAAGGCTAAAAATTAAGACATGATCCAATAGCTATTACGTTCCTCATACATATGCGTAATGCCGTCGTTCGACCTTCATATGGCAAATTCAATTTTTTTTTTTTAATTTTCACACTTTTGCACCGATTTTCCCCGCTGTAAAAAAGGAACTACTTGATGAAATTAAGTGAATTTTTTTTTTTTCGGGGGACTTCGTTCCATAACGGATACGTACAATATAACCTTTTTTCGATATTTTCATTTTTTAATGTCTTGATTAAACTGTACAAGTACCAACCAAAGAACTTTAAGAGAAAGGAATTCAGGAAAATCAACAAATACCAAAAAAGAAAAGAAATCCTGTATTTCTTTTGTAATAAAAATCACTCTCGCAAACGATCTCGTGTTTACTTAGTCTGTAAAGTGCCAGGAGAAATTGTAGAAAGGAAAAGACAAGCACAATTTTGTAGGTATTTTGTATGGGCTTGACCATTACTCCTGATATTTTTTTTTTTTTTTTTTTTTTTTACAAAGGCATCACCACATTATCAAGGCCCGGAGGCCACTCAAGGATAAGGGTTAAAGAGTGTACAGTAGAAATTGGTCAATATAGTAATCATTAGTAATGAAAATTTGGTAAATTTGATAACTTATATGGAACGGCTCATCAAGAACTTATTTACTTTAGACTTGAACACAACCATATTGTAGTCAGCCGGAAAGCAGGAAAACGGAACACAATTCCACAGGCGTGAAGTTCTAAGAAAGAAGCTTT
>NC_136515.1:4659184-4666684 GCF_053919585.1 Euprymna scolopes | reverse complement strand
CGTTTCCTTTTCAGATTAAATATGTTTTTAACTCATTTAAAAGTTTTTTTTTAACATATTTTATTAACTGTTTGCTCATATATATATATATATATATATATAAATTTTTGACATGAAATTGTTAAATTTCAAATCAAAACATTTTTATTTATTTATTTGCTCTATTGAGCAATTTTTATTTAGATGGGATTGTCCTTATAGAATATTACTGCCAATAATATTTTGTAAGCCCTACAATCGCAGGTTTCCATATCAGTTGAATTGTTAGATAACTTTACTCTGCAAAAATATATATATATATATATATCGTGCTTCTCATTGAATTATTGGCCTAACTCCAGTTGGTAAGGGAAATTAATGATTATGTCACGTGACTGTCGACTTAGTCAAAAAATGTTAAACCCGCACAATGCTTGCCCATCCGTTGCTACTGATGCGGCTTAAATGAGGATGCCCCGCCTAGGATTATATTGATTGGACACAACCACAGATACACAGATCACCGCGGGCTTAAGGCCATTAGAATAATCTCCCGAGCAAAACACGAAGCAACAATACATTAATGCAGATTACTGTTTCCTGGCGTTCAAAGCCAAACATCCTCTTTGCTCTTCTCGATTAACTAAACTGACAGGCGACAAGGTTTAAGCCATCATCGAAAACAAGATCAATAAAATCGATTATGAGAAGCCATGCAACAAGGCAACACACCTTCGTACGAAACTTCACATTTGTAGCCTCAGATTTTTTTTCGGGATTATTTGGATTATAACTGTTTTCATCTTGAGCGTTATTCGCACATTTCGGTCGATGTAACCTCCAACCTTCTTCAGGTGTATCCTGTCCACAAGACACCGTGGCGTAATGGATAAAGTACAGGGTGTTGTTCTAAGACTCTTGGGCGCATTTCAAGTCATCATATCTGCTTAACTTTGAATGGTAGTAAGATTAAAGCGTTATTCGCACATTTCGGTCGATGTAACCTCCAACCTTCTTCAGGTGTATCCTGTCCACAAGACACCGTGGCGTAATGGATAAAGTACAGGGTGTTGTTCTAAGACTCTTGGGCGCATTTCAAGTCATCATATCTGCTTAACTTTGAATGGTAGTAAGATTAAAGCGTTATTCGCACATTTCGGTCGATGTAACCTCCAACCTTCTTCAGGTGTATCCTGTCCACAAGACACCGTGGCGTAATGGATAAAGTACAGGGTGTTGTTCTAAGACTCTTGGGCGCATTTCAAGTCATCATATCTGCTTAACTTTGAATGGTAGTAAGATTAAAGCGTTATTCGCACATTTCGGTCGATGTAACCTCCAACCTTCTTCAGGTGTATCCTGTCCACAAGACATCGTGGCGTAATGGATAAAGTACAGGGTGTTCCTAAAGTCTTGGGCGCATTTCAAGTCCTCATATCTGATTAACTATGAATGGTAGTAAGATGAAAGTGTTATTTGAACTATATTTCGACCAATGTAACCTCCGACCTTTTTCAGGTGTAAAGTGTCCACAAGACACCGTGGCGTTATGGATAAAGTACAGGGTGTTGTTCTAAGACTCTTGGGCGCATTTCAAGTCATCATATCTGCTTAACTTTGAATGATAGTAAGATTAAAGCGTTATTCGCATATTTCGGCTGATGTAACTTCCGACCTTCTTCAAGTTTATCTTGTTCACAAGACACCGTGGCGTAATGGATAAAGTACAGGGTGTTCCACAAGTCTTGGGCACATTTCAAGTTCTTATTTCTGCTTAACTATTAATGGTAGTAAGATAAAAGCGTTATTTGAATAACATTTCGGCTGATGTATCCTCCGACCTTCTTCAGGTGTATCTTGCCCACAAGACATTGCAGCGTAACGGATAAAGTACTACGTACTGTGTGGGTGCCACATTTGCTCACAGTTGATCGAAAAATCTGAAACGTTTAAATCATCAATATAACCTTTGAATGAATAATTTTCGTCGATTAACATGACAGACTATTTTTTTTTTTTTTTTTTTTACATTTTCACCCCAAACAAGGCACATTGCCACTTTGGTGTAGGGGGCTACTATCAGGGGCAACAACTACTGGGGTACTATGTAGGAATTTGGGCAGCAAGATGTCGGTTCACGTTGCACTTGAACTTCTGCACATCAGTACAGTTGGGGAAGCAGGAACCTGGAATGGAATTCCAAAATCTAGTGGTTCTGGGGAAGAAACTATTGGAGTATAAAGATCTTTTACATCTAGGGATCTCTACAGTGTGGGAGTGGGATTTAGCAGCCTGTTGGGTTTATCGAGGGTGTTCACGTCGTGGGGGCACAAGTACTTGCAGTTCATCAGAGCATTCACTGTTAAAATACTTGTAGAACAGGCAGAAGAAGGCAATATTTCATTGATGGGACAGAGGCTGAAGTTTATATGAGAGTTCGGGACCTATCAGCTTTGCGACTCTCTTTTGAACCTTGTCAAGGAACGAGAGACTAGTAGCAGATGCACCCACCCAAATATGACAGCAATACTCCATACATGGGCGAATGGTGGCCTTATAGAGGTACAGGATACTTTCAGGTGTTAGTAGTTTTCTAGCACGGTAGAGAGAGCCTACCTTCTTCGCAGCGGCCCTTGCAATGCTTTCAATGTAATTGTTCCATTAAGCTTAAGGAGCTTTTAAAACAAATTCAGATCTAGGGAATCTTGTTTAATTGATATCTAATGACTACGGATCAAATTTAATTTCAGTTTTTTTGTTTTTTTTAAGTTCCTTAAGTTTAATGTGACGGGCATGCATGGCAACGCTCAAGAATAGTGTGTTACTGTCTTGTCCGGGCCTATTTACAGCGAAAATGATTTCGTCTAAAGGCTATAACAAGCTGACGTCAGAGTCGTTCGGCAAGTAACTGCTGAGGTTTCTCTGATATCGTGTTGTTTTGATAGAGTTGTCCGAGATCATGTTGGGTTGTTTCGACGGAGTTGTTCGGGATTGTGTCATGTCGTTTCAACAGAGTTGTTCGGGATCAGATCTACGGAGTTGTTCGGGATCGGATCCATAGGGTTGTTTAGGATTATGTTGGGTCGTATAAACGAAATTATTTGGGACCTTGCTGGATCGTGTGGACGGAATTGTTTGAGATCATGCCAGGTCGAGTCGACTGAAGTATTTTCCGTGTTGTCATGCAGACAGAAACGTTCAGTTTCCGTTTATTATCAAGTTGACACAACAGTTGTTGCAGCCGTACTGCCATGTGTAATAGTTTTGTTCGCGTCTCTCTTCCCGCGTGAAGCCACACATAAGTTTTAAATTTTAAATTATCATTCAAACGATTGTGATAAACATTCGAATAAGGATTCTAAACATAAGGTTTAGTAGCATTTCAATCTCTTTATTCATCCCTTTTTCTCTCAAATCCTTCCATTATAAATTCCTTTCGTTTTTTTTTTGTTTTTTTTTTTTTGCTTTCTCCTGGTTAACTGACCTTGCTACCTCAACTGTTCTGCATCTGCATAGTCGATAACTCTTATCGACTATTCCAATTTAACCAAAGCAGCAAAATCTCCTCTTTTGCACCGACCGTGATATATCGTTCAGATTTAATTTCCCTCTGAGGTCATCAGATCTAAGCCTTTTTTTTAACTCTATCAATATTGGATGAACATCTCCAGCCCAGATGTGGCAACAATATTCTATTTTATGGCATACGTGGCTCTTATACAGATAGATGTTTTGCATCGGCAGTGAGATAAGTACTGGAGCGGTAAGAGTTATTCAACCATTTTTGCAGCGATATTGGCAACAGATTTGATGTCATAAGATTTACACTTGTTTTTTAAGACTCATCCGTTGTATTATTTTCATATCATTTCTCTCTACGCATCTCTCCATGCAACACATATCCTCAACCCTCACTGGCCAGGTTTCACTTCTACACATTATCACACTGCATACACATGTGACTTAGACTCTTCTCTTTGTTGACAGTTAGTAATGACAGAAATGTCCAAGGATGGAATACTGTTGCCATATCTGGGCAGGAGCTGCTAAAAACAGCCTATCCTGCCTTGACAGAGTACAAAATAGACTTCGTGGCTTAGTGGGGGATGCCCTTTTCTCTACCCTGCAACCTCTCTCCCACAGAAGAGACGTTGCGAGCCTATCCTTGTTTTATCGTTATTTCCATGGCAGGTGCTCGTCTGAACTCCAATCTCTGGTCCCCCCTCGCCAATCTTTCACGAAAAACACCTGTCTAGCTGAATCCACTGTGAAAAAATTTCCCCCACTCTATATCTGTGCCTAAATCAAAACGCGGATTCCATGAACAAAGCTTCTTTCTTAGAACTGCACGCCTGTGGAACTCTGTTCCGTCTGCCTGCTTCCCACCGGACTACAATTTGGATGTCTTCAAGTCCAACGTTAAAAAATTCCTAATGACCGCACCCTTAAGTAAACACTTCATCAAATCTCCACACTAACGTAATGTACTTGCAATAACCCTTATCCCTGAGTGGCTTCCGGGCCTTGATAAGTGGTGATCACTGTGTAAAAAAAAATAATAATTTCACCATCCAAATATACTTAATAATTTCACCATCCAAATATACTTAATAATTTCACCATCCAAACATATACTTAATAATTTCACCATCCAAATATACTTCATAATTTCACCATCCAAACATATACTTAATAATTTCACCATCCAAATATACTTCATAATTTCACCATCCAAATATACTTATTAATTTCACCATCCAAATATACTTAATAATTTCACACACCAAATATACTTAATAATTTCACCATCCAAATATACTTAATAATTTCACCATCCAAATATACTTAATAATTTCATCATCCAAACATACTTAATCATTTCACCATCCAAATATACTTAATAATTTCACCATCCAAATATACTTAATAATTTCACACACCAAATATACTTAATAATTTCACCATCCAAATATACTTAATAATTTCACCAGCCAAATATACTTAATAATTTCACCATCCAAACATATACTTAATAATTTCACCATCCAAATATAATAAATAATTTCACCATCCAAATATACTTAATAATTTCACCATCCAAATATACTTAATAATTTCACACACCAAATATACTTAATAATTTCACCATCTAAATATACTTAATAATTTCACCATCCAAACATACTTAATAATTTCACCATCCAAATATACTTATTAATTTCACCATCCAAATATACTTAATAATTTCACCATCTAAATATACTTTATAATTTCACCATCCAAATATACTTATTAATTTCACCATCCAAATATACTTAATAATTTTACCATCCAAATATAATAAATAATTTCACCATCCAAATATACTTAATAATTTCACCATCCAAATATACTTAATAATTTCACCATCCAAATATACTTAATAATTTTACCATCCAAATATAATAAATAATTTCACAATCCAAATATACTTATTAATTTCACCATCCAAATATACTTAATAATTTCACCATCCAAATATAATAAATAATTTCACCATCCAAATATACTTAATAATTTTACCATCCAAATATAATAAATAATTTCACCATCCAAATATACTTAATAATTTTACCATCCAAATATAATAAATAATTTCACCATCTAAATATACTTTATAATTTCACCATCCAAATATAATAAATAATTTCACAATCCAAATATACTTAATAATTTTACCATCCGAATATAATAAATAATTTCACCATCCAAATATACTTAATAATTTCAGCATCCAAATATAATAAATAATTTCACCATCCAAATATACTTATTAATTTCACCATCCAAATATAATAAATAATTACACCATCAAAATATAATAAATAATTTCACCATCACAATATACTTAATAATTTTACCATCCAAATATAATTAATAATTTCACCATCCAAATATAATAAATAATTTCACCATCCAAATATAATAAATAATTTCACCATCCAAATATAATAAATAATTTCACCATCCAAATATAATAAATAATTTCACCATACAAATATACTTATTAATTTCACCATCCAAATATACTTAATAATTTGACCATCCAAATATAATAAATAATTTCACCATCCAAATATAATAAATAATTTCACCATCCAAATATACTTATTAATTTCACCATCCAAATATAATAAATAATTTCACCATCCAAATATAATAAATAATTTCACCATCCAAATATAATAAATAATTTCACCATCCAAATATAATAAATAATTTCACCATCAAAATATAATAAATAATTTCACCATCAAAATATACTTATTAATTTCACCATCCAAATATGATAAATAATTTCACCATCCAAATATACTTAATAATTTCACCATCCAAATATAATAAATAATTTCACCATCCAAATATAATAAATAATTTCACCATCCAAATATACTTATTAATTTCACCATCCAAATATAATAAATAATTTCACCATCCAAATATAATAAATAATTTCACCATCCAAATATAATAAATAATTTCACCATCCAAATATACTTAATAATTTCACCATCCAAATATAATAAATAATTTCACCATCAAAATATAATAAATAATTTCACCATCCAAATATAATAAATAATTTCACCATCCAAATATAATAAATAATTTTACCATCCAAATATACTTAATAATTTCACCATCCAAATATAATAAATAATTTCACCATCCAAATATACTTAATAATTTCACCATCCAAATATAATAAATAATTTCACCATCCAAATATAATAAATAATTTCACCATCCAAATATACTTAATAATTTCACCATCCAAATATAATAAATAAGTTTACCATCCAAATATAATAAATAATTTCACCATCCAAATATAATAAATAATTTCACCATCCAAATATAATAAATAATTTCACCATCCAAATATACTTATTAATTTCACCATCAAAATATACTTATTAATTTCACCATCCAAATATAATAAATAATTTCACCATCCAAATATAATAAATAATTTCACCATCCAAATATACTTAATAATTTCACCATCCAAATATACTTAATAATTTCACCATCCAAATATAATAAATAATTTCACCATCCAAATATACTTAATAATTTCACCATCCAAATATAATAAATAATTTCACCATCCAAATATAATAAATAATTTCACCATCCAAATGTACTTATTAATTTCACCATCCAAATATAATAAATAATTTCACCATCCAAATATACTTAATTATTTCACCATCCAAATATAATAAATAATTTCACCATCCAAATATAATAAATAATTTCACCATCCAAATATAATAAATAATTTCACCATCCAAATATACTTAATAATTTCACCATCCAAATATAATAAATAATTTCACCATCCAAATATACTTATCAATTTCACCATCCAAATATAATAAATAATTTCACCATCCAAATATACTTAATAATTTCACCATCCAAATATAATAAATAATTTAACCATCCAAATATAATAAATAATTTCACCATCCAAAT
>NC_136515.1:4638942-4659084 GCF_053919585.1 Euprymna scolopes | reverse complement strand
CATCCAAATATAATAAAATAATTTCACCATCCTAATATAATAAATAATTTCACCATCCAAATATAATAAATAATTTTACCATCCAAATATACTTATTAATTTCACCATCCAAATATACTTAATAATTTAACCATCCAAATATAATAAATAATTTCACCATCCAAATATAATAAATAATTTCACCATCCAAATATACTTAATAATTTCACCATCCAAATATAATAAATAATTTCACCATCCAAATATAATAAATAATTTCACCATCCAAATATAAGTAATAATTTCACCGTCCAAATATAATAAATAATTTCACCATCCAAATATAATAAATAATTTCACCATCCAAATATAATAAATAATTTACCATCCAAATATAATAAATAATTTCACCATCCAAATATAATAAATAATTTCACCATCCAAATATAATAAATTATTTCACCATCCAAATATACTTAATAATTTCACCATCCAAATATAATAAATAATTTCACCATCCAAATATACTTAATAATTTCACCATCCAAATATAATAAATAATTTCACCATCCAAATATAATAAATAATTTCACCATCCAAATATAATAAATAATTTCACCATCCAAATATAATAAATAATTTCACCATCCAAATATAATAAATAATTTCACCATCCAAATATAATAAATATTTCACCATCCAAATATAATAAATAATTTCACCATCCAAATATAATAAATAATTTCACCATCCAAATATACTTAATAATTTCACCATCCAAATATAATAAATAATTTCACCATCCAAATATACTTAATAATTTCACCATCCAAATATAATAAATAATTTCACCATCCAAATATAATAAATAATTTCACCATCCAAATATACTTAATAATTTCACCATCCAAATATAATAAATAATTTTACCATCCAAATATAATAAATAATTTCACCATCCAAATATAATAAATAATTTCACCATCCAAATATAATAAATAATTTCACCATCCAAATATACTTATTAATTTCACCATCCAAATATACTTATTAATTTCACCATCCAAATATAATAAATAATTTACCATCCAAATATAATAAATAATTTCACCATCCAAATATACTTATTAATTTCACCATCCAAATATAATAAATAATTTCACCATCCAAATATACTTAATTATTTCACCATCCAAATATAATAAATAATTTCACCATCCTAATATAATAAATAATTTCACCATCCAAATATAATAAATAATTTCACCATCCAAATATAATAAATAATTTCACCATCCAAATATAATAAATAATTTCACCATCCAAATATACTTAATAATTTCACCATCCAAATATACTTAATAATTTCACCATCCAAATATAATAAATAATTTCACCATCCAAATATACTTAATAATTTCACCATCCAAATATACTTAATAATTTCACCATCCAAATATAATTAATAATTTCACCATCCAAATACAATAAATAATTTCACCATCCAAATATACTTATTAATTTCACCATCCAAATATAATAAATAATTTCACCATCCAAATATAATAAATAATTTCACCATCCAAATATAATAAATAATTTCACCATCCAAATATACTTAATAATTTCACCATCCAAATATACTTATTAATTTCACCATCCAAATATAATAAATAATTTCACCATCCAAATATAATAAATAATTTCACCATCCAAATATACTTAATAATTTTACCATCCAAATATAATTAATAATTTCACCATCCAAATACAATAAATAATTTCACCATCCAAATATAATAAATAATTTCACCATCCAAATATAATAAATAATTTCACCATCCAAATATAATAAATAATTTCACCATCCAAATATAATAAATAATTTCACCATACAAATATACTTATTAATTTCACCATCCAAATATACTTAATAATTTCACCATCAAAATATAATAAATAATTTCACCATCCAAATATAATAAATAATTTCACCATCCAAATATACTTATTAATTTCACCATCCAAATATAATAAATAATTTCACCATCCAAATATAATAAATAATTTCACCATCCAAATATAATAAATAATTTCACCGTCCAAATATAATAAATAATTTCACCATCCAAATATAATAAATAATTTCACCATCCAAATATAATAAATAATTTCACCATCCAAATATAATAAATAATTTCACCATCCAAATATAATAAATAATTTCACCATCCAAATATACTTAATAATTTCACCATCAAAATATAATAAATAATTTCACCATCCAAATATACTTAATAATTTCACCATCCAAATATAATAAATAATTTCACCATCCAAATATAATAAATAATTTCACCATCCAAATATACTAATAATTACACCATCCAAATATAATAAATAATTTTACCATCCAAATATAATAAATAATTTCACCATCCAAATATAATAAATAATTTCACAATCCAAATATAATAAATAATTTCACCATCCAAATATTCTTATTAATTTCACCATCCAAATATACTTATTAATTTCACCATCCAAATATAATAAATAATTTACCATCCAAATATAATAAATAATTTCACCATCAAATATACTTAATAATTTCACCATCCAAATATACTTAATAATTTCACCATCCAAATATAATAAATAATTTCACCATCCAAATATACTTAATAATTTCACCATCCAAATATAATAAATAATTTCACCATCCAAATATAATAAATAATTTCACCATCCAAATATAATAAATAATTTCACCATCCAAATATAATAAATAATTTCACCATCCAAATATGATAAATAATTTCACCATCCAAATATAATAAATAATTTTACCATCCAAATATAATAAATAATTTCACCATCCAAATATACTTATTAATTTCACCATCCATATATATTATTAATTTCACCATCCAAATATAATAAATAATTTTACCATCCAAATATAATAAATAATTTCACCATCCAAATATACTTAATAATTTCACCATCCAAATATACTTAATAATTTCACCATCCAAATATAATAAATAATTTCACCATCCAAATATACTTAATAATTTCACAATCCAAATATAATAAATAATTTCACCATCCAAATAAAATAAATAATTTCACCTTCCAAATATACTTATTAATTTCACCATCCAAATATAATAAATAATTTCACCATCCAAATATACTTAATAATTTCACCATCCAAATATAATAAATAATTTCACCATCCAAATATAATAAATAATTTCACCATCCAAATATAATAAATAATTTCACCATCCAAATATAATAAATAATTTCACCATCCTAATATGATAAATAATTTCACCATCCAAATATACTTAATAATTTCACCATCCAAATATAATAAATAATTTCACCATCCAAATATACTTAATAATTTCACCATCCAAATATAATAAATAATTTCACCATCCAAATATAATAAATAATTTCACCATCCAAATATACTTATTAATTTCACCATCCAAATATAATAAATAATTTCACCATCCAAATATAATAAATAATTTCACCATCCAAATATACTTAATAATTTCACCATCCAAATATACTTAATAATTTCACCATCCAAATATAATAAATAATTTCACCATCCAAATATACTTAATAATTTCACCATCCAAATATAATAAATAATTTCACCATCCAAATATAATAAATAATTTCACCATCCAAATATAATAAATAATTTCACCATCCAAATATAATAAATAATTTCACCATCCAAATATAATAAATAATTTCACCATCCAAATATACTTAATAATTTTACCATCCAAATATAATAAATAATTTCACCATCCAAATATACTTAATAATTTCAGCATCCAAATATAATAAATAATTTCACCATCTAAATATACTTATTAATTTCACCATCCAAATATAATAAATAATTTCACCATCCAAATATATTAAATAATTTCACCATCCAAATATACTTAATAATTTTACCATCCAAATATAATAAATAATTTCACCATCCAAATACAATTAATAATTTCACCATCCAAATATACTTATTAATTTCAGCATCCAAATATAATAAATAATTTCAGCATCCAAATATAATAAATAATTTCACCATCCAAATATAATAAATAATTTCACCATCCAAATATAATAAATAATTTCACCATCCAAATATAATAAATAATTTCACCATCCAAATATACTTATTAATTTCACCATCCAAATATACTTAATAATTTCACCATCCAAATATAATAAATAATTTCACCATCCAAATATAATAAGTAATTTCACCATCCAAATATACTTATTAATTTCACCATCCAAATATAATAAATAATTTCACCATCCAAATATAATAAATAATTTCACAAACCAAATATAATAAATAATTTCACCGTCCAAATATAATAAATAATTTCACCATCCAAATATAATAAATAATTTCACCATCCAAATATAATAAATAATTTCACCATCCAAATATAATAAATAATTTCACCATCCAAATATAATAAATAATTTCACAATCCAAATATACTTAATAATTTCACCATCCAAATATAATCAATAATTTCACCATCTAAATATACTTAATAATTTCACCATCCAAATATAATAAATAATTTCACCATCCAAATATAATAAATAATTTCACAAACCAAATATACTTAATAATTTCACCATCCAAATATAATAAATAATTTTACCATCCAAATATAATAAATAATTTCACCATCCAAATATAATAAATAATTTCACCATCCAAATATAATAAATAATTTCACCATCCAAATATAATAAATAATTTCACCATCCAAATATACTTATTAATTTCACCATCCAAATATACTTAATAATTTCACCATCCAAATATAATAAACAATTTTACCATCCAAATATAATAAATAATTTCACCATCCAAATATACTTAATAATTTCACCATCCAAATATACTTAATAATTTCACCATCCAAATATAATAAATAATTTCACCATCCAAATATACTTAATAATTTCACCATCCAAATATAATAAATAATTTCACCATCCAAATATAATAAATAATTTCACCATCCAAATATACTTATTAATTTCACCATCCAAATATAATAAATAATTTCACCATCCAAATATACTTAATAATTTCACCATCCAAATATAATAAATAATTTTACCATCCAAATATAATAAATAATTTCACCATCCAAATATAATAAATAATTTCACCATCCAAATATAATAAATAATTTCACCATCCAAATATAATAAATAATTTCACCATCCAAATATAATAAATAATTTCACCATCCAAATATAATAAATAATTTCACCATCCAAATATACTTAATAATTTCACCATCCAAATATAATAAATAATTTCACCATCCAAATATGATAAATAATTTCACCATCCAAATATACTTATTAATTTCACCATCCAAATATAATAAATAATTTCACCATCCAAATATAATAAATAATTTCACCATCCAAATATACCTAATAATTTCACCATCAAATATAATAAATAATTTCACCATCCAAATATAATAAATAATTTCACCATCCAAATATAATAAAAAATTTCACCATCCAAATATAATAAATAATTTCACCATCCAAATATACTTATTAATTTCACCATCCAAATATAATAAATAATTTTACCATCCAAATATAATAAATAATTTCACCATCCAAATATACTTAATAATTTCACCATCCAAATATACTTAATAATTTCACCATCCAAATATAATAAATAATTTCACCATCCAAATATACTTAATAATTTCACCATCCAAATATAATAAATAATTTCACCATCCAAATAAAATAAATAATTTCACCTTCCAAATATACTTATTAATTTCACCATCCAAATATAATAAATAATTTCACCATCCAAATATACTTAATAATTTCACCATCCAAATATAATAAATAATTTCACCATCCAAATATAATAAATAATTTCACCATCCAAATATAATAAATAATTTCACCATCCAAATATAATAAATAATTTCACCATCCAAATATGATAAATAATTTCACCATCCAAATATAATAAATAATTTTACCATCCAAATATAATAAATAATTTCACCATCCAAATATAATAAATAATTTCACCATCCAAATATAATAAATAATTTCACCGTCCAAATATAATAAATAATTTCACCATCCAAATATAATAAATAATTTCACCATCCAAATATAATAAATAATTTCACCATCCAAATATAATAAATAATTTAACCATCCAAATATAATAAATAATTTCACCATCCAAATATACTTAATAATTTCACCATCCAAATATAATAAATAATTTCACTATCCAAATATACTTAATAATTTCACCATCCAAATATAATAAATAATTTCACCATCCAAATATAATAAATAATTTCACCATCCAAATATACTTAATAATTTCACCATCCAAATATAATTAATAATTTTACCATCCAAATATAATAAATAATTTCACCATCCAAATATAATAAATAATTTACCATCCAAATATAATAAATGATTTCACCATCCAAATATACTTAATAATTTCACCATCCAAATATAATAAATAATTTCACCAACCAAATATACTTATTAATTTCACCATCCAAATATAATAAATAATTTCACCATCCAAATATAATAAATAATTTCACCATCCAAATATACTTAATAATTTTACCATCCAAATATAATAAATAATTTCACAATCCAAATACAATAAATAATTTCACCATCCAAATATACTTATTAATTTCAGCATCCAAATATAATAAACAATTTCAGCATCCAAATATAATAAATAATTTCACCATCCAAATATAATAAATAATTTCACCATCCAAATATAATAAATAATTTCACCATCCAAATATAATAAATAATTTCACCATCCAAATATACTTATTAATTTCACCATCCAAATATACTTAATAATTTCACCATCCAAATATAATAAATAATTTCACCATCCAAATATAATAAATAATTCACCATCCAAATATACTTAATAATTTCACCATCCAAATATAATAAATAATTTCACCATCCAAATATAATAAATAATTCACAAACCAAATATAATAAATAATTTCACCGTCCAAATATAATAAATAATTTCACCATCCAAATATAATAAATAATTTCACCATCCAAATATAATAAATAATTTCACCATCCAAATATAATAAATAATTTCACCATCCAAATATAATAAATAATTTCACCATCCAAATATACTTAATAATTTCACCATCCAAATATAATAAATAATTTCACCATCCAAATATACTTAATAATTTCACCATCCAAATATAATAAATAATTTCACAATCCAAATATAATAAATAATTTCACCATCCAAATATACTTAATAATTTCACCATCCAAATATAATAAATAATTTGTCCATCCAAATATAATAAATAATTTCACCATCCAAATATAATAAATAATTTCACCATCCAAATATAATAAATAATTTCACCATCCAAATATAATAAATAATTTCACCATCCAAATATACTTATTAATTTCACCATCCAAATATACTTATTAATTTCACCATCCAAATATAATAAATAATTTTACCATCCAAATATAATAAATAATTTCACCATCCAAATATACTTAATAATTTCACCATCCAAATATACTTAATAATTTCACCATCCAAATATAATAAATAATTTCACCATCCAAATATACTTAATAATTTCACCATCCAAATATAATAAATACTTTCACCATCCAAATATAATAAATAATGTCACCATCCAAATATACTTATTAATTTCACCATCCAAATATAATAAATAATTTCACCATCCAAATATACTTAATAATTTCACCATCCAAATATAATAAATAATTTTACCATCCAAATATAATAAATAATTTCACCATCCAAATATAATAAATAATTTCACCATCCAAATATAATAAATAATTTCACCATCCAAATATAATAAATAATTTCACCATCCAAATATACTTATTAATTTCACCATCCAAATATACTTATTAATTTCACCATCCAAATATAATAAATAATTTTACCATCCAAATATACTTAATAATTTGACCATCCAAATATAATAAATAATTTCACCATCCAAATATAATAAATAATTTCACCATCCAAATATAATAAATAATTTCACCATCCAAATATAATAAATAATTTCACAATCCAAATATAATAAATAATTTCACCATCCAAATATAATAAATAATTTCACCATCCAAATATACTTAATAATTTCACCATCCAAATATAATAAATAATTTCACCATCCAAATATAATAAATAATTTCACCATCCAAATATACTTATTAATTTCACCATCCAAATATAATAAATAATTTCACCATCCAAATATAATAAATAATTTCACCATCCAAATATAATAAATAATTTCACCATCCAAATATAATAAAAAATTTCACCATCCAAATATAATAAATAATTTCACCATCCAAATATAATAAATAATTTCACCATCCAAATATAATAAATAATTTCACCATCCAAATATAATAAATAATTTCACCATCCAAATATACGTAATAATTTCACCATCCAAATATAATAAATAATTTCACCATCCAAATATACTTAATAATTTCACCATCCAAATATAATAAAAAATTTCACCATCCAAATATAATAAATAATTTCACCATCCAAATATACTTAATAATTTCACCATCCAAATATAATAAATAATTTTACCATCCAAATATAATAAATAATTTCACCATCCAAATGTAATAAATAATTTCACCATCCAAATATAATAAATAATTTCACCATCCAAATATACTTATTAATTTTACCATCCAAATATACTTATTAATTTCACCATCCAAATATAATAATTAATTTTACCATCCAAATATAATAAATAATTTCACCATCCAAATATACTTAATAATTTCACCATCCAAATATACTTAATAATTTCACCATCCAAATATAATAAATAATTTCACCATCCAAATATACTTAATAATTTCACCATCCAAATATAATAAATAATTTCACCATCCAAATAAAATAAATAATTTCACCTTCCAAATATACTTATTAATTTCACCATCCAAATATAATAAATAATTTCACCATCCAAATATACTTAATAATTTCACCATCCAAATATAATAAATAATTTCACCATCCAAATATAATAAATAATTTCACCATCCAAATATAATAAATAATTTCACCATCCAAATATAATAAATAATTTCACCATCCAAATATGATAAATAATTTCACCATCCAAATATAATAAATAATTTTACCATCCAAATATAATAAATAATTTCACCATCCAAATATAATAAATAATTTCACCATCCAAATATAATAAATAATTTCACCGTCCAAATATAATAAATAATTTCACCATCCAAATATAATAAATAATTTCACCATCCAAATATAATAAATAATTTCACCATCCAAATATAATAAATAATTTAACCATCCAAATATAATAAATAATTTCACCATCCAAATATACTTAATAATTTCACCATCCAAATATAATAAATAATTTCACCATCCAAATATACTTAATAATTTCACCATCCAAATATAATAAATAATTTCACCATCCAAATATAATAAATAATTTCACCATCCAAATATACTTAATAATTTCACCATCCAAATATAATTAATAATTTTACCATCCAAATATAATAAATAATTTCACCATCCAAATATAATAAATAATTTTACCATCCAAATATAATAAATGATTTCACCATCCAAATATACTTATTAATTTCACCATCCAAATATACTTATTAATTTCACCATCCAAATATAATAAATAATTTTACCATCCAAATATAATAAATAATTTCACCATCCAAATATACTTAATAATTTCACCATCCAAATATACTTAATAATTTCACCATCCAAATATAATAAATAATTTCACCATCCAAATATAATAAATAATTTCACCATCCAAATATAATAAATAATTTCACCATCCAAATATAATAAATAATTTCACCATCCAAATATAATAAATAATTTCACCATCCAAATATAATAAATAATTTCACCATCCAAATATAATAAATAATTTCACCATCCAAATATACTTAATAATTTTACCATCCAAATATAATAAATAATTTCACCATCCAAATATACTTAATAATTTCACCATCCAAATATAATAAATAATTTCACCAACCAAATACACTTAATAAATAATTTCACCATCCAAATATACTTATTAATTTCACCATCCAAATATAATAAATAATTTCACCATCCAAATATAATAAATAATTTCACCATCCAAATATACTTATAATTTTACCATACAAATATAATAAATAATTTCACCATCCAATACAATAAATAATTTCACCATCCAAATTATAAATACTTATTAATTTCAGCATCCAAATATAATAAACAATTTCAGCATCCAAAATATAATAAATAATTTCACCATCCAAATATAATAAATAATTTCACCATCCAAATATAATAAATAATTTCACCATCCAAATATAATAAATAATTTCACCATCCAAATATACTTATTAATTTCACCATCCAAATATACTTAATAATTTCACCATCCAAATATAATAAATAATTCACCATCCAAATATAATAAATAATTTCACCATCCAAATATACTTATTAATTTCACCATCCAAATATATAAATAATTTCACCATCCAAATATAATAAAATAATTTCACAAACCAAATATAATAAATAATTTCACCGTCCAAATATAATAAATAATTTCACCATCCAAATATAATAAATAATTTCACCATCCAAATATAATAAATAATTTCACCATCCAAATATAATAAATAATTTCACCATCCAAATATACTTAATAATTTCACCATCCAAATATAATAAATAATTTCACCATCCAAATATACTTAATAATTTCACCATCCAAATATAATAAATAATTTCACAATCCAAATATAATAAATAATTCACCATCCAAATATACTTAATAATTTCACCATCCAAATATAATAAATAATTTTACCATCCAAATATAATAAATAATTTCACCATCCAAATATAATAAATAATTTCACCATCCAAATATAATAAATAATTTCACCATCCAAATATAATAAATAATTTCACCATCCAAATATACTTATTAATTTCACCATCCAAATATACTTATTAATTTCACCATCCAAATATAATAAATAATTTTACCATCCAAATATAATAAATAATTTCACCATCCAAATATACTTAATAATTTCACCATCCAAATATACTTAATAATTTCACCATCCAAATATAATAAATAATTTCACCATCCAAATATACTTAATAATTTCACCATCCAAATATAATAAATACTTTCACCATCCAAATATAATAAATAATTTCACCATCCAAATATACTTATTAATTTCACCATCCAAATATAATAAATAATTTCACCATCCAAATATACTTAATAATTTCACCATCCAAATATAATAAATAATTTTACCATCCAAATATAATAAATAATTTCACCATCCAAATATAATAAATTATTTCACCATCCAAATATAATAAATAATTTCACCATCCAAATATAATAAATAATTTCACCATCCAAATATACTTATTAATTTCACCATCCAAATATACTTATTAATTTCACCATCCAAATATAATAAATAATTTTACCATCCAAATATACTTAATAATTTGACCATCCAAATATAATAAATAATTTCACCATCCAAATATAATTAATAATTTCACCATCCAAATATAATAAATAATTTCACCATCCAAATATAATAAATAATTTCACCATCCAAATATAATAAATAATTTCACCATCCAAATATACTTAATAATTTCACCATCCAAATATAATAAATAATTTCACCATCCAAATATAATAAATAATTTCACCATCCAAATATACTTATTAATTTCACCATCCAAATATAATAAATAATTTCACCATCCAAATATAATAAATAATTTCACCATCCAAATATAATAAATAATTTCACCATCCAAATATAATAAAAAATTTCACCATCCAAATATAATAAATAATTTCACCATCCAAATATAATAAATAATTTCACCATCCAAATATAATAAATAATTTCACCATCCAAATATAATAAATAATTTCACCATCCAAATATACGTAATAATTTCACCATCCAAATATAATAAATAATTTCACCATCCAAATATACTTAATAATTTCACCATCCAAATATAATAAATAATTTCACCATCCAAATATAATAAATAATTTCACCATCCAAATATACTTAATAATTTCACCATCCAAATATAATAAATAATTTTACCATCCAAATATAATAAATAATTTCACCATCCAAATGTAATAAATAATTTCACCATCCAAATATAATAAATAATTTCACCATCCAAATATACTTATTAATTTCACCATCCAAATATACTTATTAATTTCACCATCCAAATATAATAAATAATTTTACCATCCAAATATAATAAATAATTTCACCATCCAAATATACTTAATAATTTCACCATCCAAATATACTTAATAATTTCACCATCCAAATATAATAAATAATTTCACCATCCAAATATACTTAATAATTTCACCATCCAAATATAATAAATAATTTCACCATCCAAATAAAATAAATAATTTCACCTTCCAAATATACTTATTAATTTCACCATCCAAATATAATAAATAATTTCACCATCCAAATATACTTAATAATTTCACCATCCAAATATAATAAATAATTTCACCATCCAAATATAATAAATAATTTCACCATCCAAATATAATAAATAATTTCACCATCCAAATATAATAAATAATTTCACCATCCAAATATAATAAATAATTTCACCATCCAAATATACTTAATAATTTCACCATCCAAATATAATAAATAATTTCACCATCCAAATATACTTAATAATTTCACCATCCAAATATAATAAATAATTTCACCATCCAAATATACTTAATAATTTCACCATCCAAATATAATAAATAATTTCACCATCCATATATAATAAATAATTTCACCATCCAAATATAATAAATAATTTCACCATCCAAATATAATAAATAATTTCACCATCCAAATATAATAAATTATTTCACCATCCAAATATACTTAATAATTTTACCATCAAAATATAATAAATAATTTCACCATCCAAATATACTTAATAATTTAAGCATCCAAATATAATAAATAATTTCACCATCCAAATATACTTATTAATTTCACCATCCAAATATAATAAATAATTTCACCATCCAAATATAATAAATAATTTCACCATCCAAATATACTTAATAATTTTACCATCCAAATATAATTAATAATTTCACCATCCAAATACAATAAATAATTTCACCATCCAAATATACTTATTAATTTCACCATCCAAATATAATAAATAATTTCACCATCCAAATATAATAAATAATTTCACCATCCAAATATAATAAATAATTTCACCATCCAAATATAATAAATAATTTCACCATCCAAATATACTTATTAATTTCACCATCCAAATATACTTAATAATTTCACCATCCAAATATAATAAATAATTTCACCATCCAAATATTATAAATAATTTCACCATCCAAATATACTTATTAATTTCACCATCCAAATATAATAAATAATTTCACCATCCAAATATAATAAATAATTTCACCATCCAAATATAATAAATAATTTCACCATCAAAATATAATAAATAATTTCACCATCCAAATATACTTATTAATTTCACCATCCAAATATAATAAATAATTTCTCCATCCAAATATACTTAATAATTTCACCATCCAAATATAATAAATAATTTCACCATCCAAATATAATAAATAATTTCACCATCCAAATATACTTAATAATTTCACCATCCAAATATAATAAATAATTTCACCATCCAAATATACTTATTAATTTCACCATCCAAATATAATAAATAATTTCACCATCCAAATATAATAAATAATTTCACCATCCAAATATACTAAATAATTTCACCACTCAAATATAATAAATAATTTCACCATCCAAATATACTTAATAATTTCACCATCCAAATATAATAAATAATTTCACCATCCAAATATAATAAATAATTTCACCATCCACATATACTTAATAATTTCACCATCCAAATATAATAAATAATTTTACCATCCAAATATAATAAATAATTTCACAATCCAAATATAATAAATAATTTCACCATCCAAATATAATAAATAATTTCACCATCCAAATATACTTATTAATTTCACCATCCAAATATAATAAATAATTTTACCATCCAAATATAATAAATAATTTCACTAACATATACTTAATAATTTCATCCAAATATACTTAATAATTTCACCATCCAAATATAATAAATAATTTCACCATCCAAATATACTTAATAATTTCACCATCCAAATATAATAAATAATTTCACCATCCAAATATAATAAATAATTTCACCATCCAAATATACTTATTTATTTCACCATCCAAATATAATAAATAATTTCACCATCCAAATATACTTAATAATTTCACCATCCAAATATAATAAATAATTTCACCATCCAAATATAATAAATTTCACCATCCAAATATAATAAATAATTTCACCATCCAAATATAATAAATAATTTCACCATCCAAATATAATAAATAATTTCACCATCCAAATATACTTAATAATTTCACCATCCAAATATAATAAATAATTTCACCATCCAAATATACTTAAAAATTTCACCATCCAAATATAATAAATAATTTCACCATCCAAATATAAAAAATAATTTCACCATCCAAATATACTTAATCATTTCACCATCCAAATATAATAAATAATTTCACCATCCAAATATACTTTATAATTTCACCATCCAAATATAATAAATAATTTCACCATCCAAATATAATAAATAATGGCACCGACTCCCTTTTTACAAACAGAGCAGGGGTGGTGGTTTTCTTTTCTTGGGAAGTGTTATGGACGCACCCCTACTTATGAGTAATGAATTATTCCCTGACGTCACTTTCGTCTATGACGTCACTTCCAGGTAACGAGGACTGGTTTATCAAGTCAGTCGGAGACGGACATGCAGAGAGTATGGTCGTCACCACTAGTCCAACAATGAGCAAAGATATAGCTCAATTACTTCTTTCATGTATTCTCGTGAATACATACGAGGGGTGTGCAATAAGTAATGCCCCTGACCCACTTCCCATAGCAGTAGAGCAACGAAACTTGGAACAGTTATTAGTCTTTCTCTACATTGGAACCACCCAGAGGTATCCAAATATAATAAATAATTTCACCATCCAAATATAATAAATAATTTCACCTTCCAAATATACTTATTAATTTCACCATCCAAATATAATAAATAATTTCACCATCCATATATAATAAATAATTTCACCATCCAAATATAATAAATAATTTCACCATCCAAATATAATAAATAATTTCACCATCCAAATATAATAAATAATTTCACCATCCAAATATACTTAATAATTTTACCATCAAAATATAATAAATAATTTTACCATCCAAATATACTTAATAATTTCAGCATCCAAATATAATAAATAATTTCACCATCCAAATATACTTATTAATTTCACCATCCAAATATAATAAATAATTTCACCATCCAAATATAATAAATAATTTCACCATCCAAATATACTTAATAATTTCACCATCCAAATATAATAAATAATTTCACCATCCAAATATTATAAATAATTTCACCATCCAAATATACTTATTAATTTCACCATCCAAATATAATAAATAATTTCACCATCCAAATATAACTAATAATTTCACCATCCAAATATACTTAATAATTTCACCATCCAAATATAATAAATAATTTCACCATCCAAATATACTTATTAATTTCACCATCCAAATATAATAAATAATTTCTCCATCCAAATATACTTAATAATTTCACCATCCAAATATAATAAATAATTTCACCATCCAAATATAATAAATAATTTCACCATCCAAATATACTTAATAATTTCACCATCCAAATATAATAAATAATTTCACCATCCAAATATACTTAATAATTTCACCATCCAAATATAATAAATAATTTCACCATCCAAATATAATAAATAATTTCACCATCCAAATATACTTAATAATTTCACCACTCAAATATAATAAATAATTTCACCATCCAAATATACTTAATAATTTCACCATCCAAATATAATAAATAATTTCACCATCCAAATATAATAAATAATTTCACCATCCAAATATACTTAATAATTTCACCATCCAAATATAATAAATAATTTTACCATCCAAATATAATAAATAATTTCACCATCCAAATATAATAAATAATTTCACCATCCAAATATAATAAATAATTTCACCATCCAAATATACTTATTAATTTCACCATCCAAATATACTTATTAATTTCACCATCCAAATATAATAAATAATTTTACCATCCAAATATAATAAATAATTTCACCATCCAAATATACTTAATAATTTCACCATCCAAATATACTTAATAATTTCACCATCCAAATATAATAAATAATTTCACCATCCAAATATACTTAATAATTTCACCATCCAAATATAATAAATAATTTCACCATCCAAATATAATAAATAATTTCACCATCCAAATATACTTATTAATTTCACCATCCAAATATAATAAATAAATTCACCATCCAAATATAATAAATAATTTCACCATCCAAATATAATAAATAATTTCACCATCCAAATATAATAAATAATTTCACCATCCAAATATAATAAATAATTTCACCATCCAAATATAATAAATAATTTCACCATCCAAATATAATAAATAATTTCACCATCCAAATATACTTAATAATTTCACCATCCAAATATAATAAATAATTTCACCATCCAAATATACTTAATAATTTCACAATCCAAATATAATAAATAATTTCACCATCCAAATATAAAAAATAATTTCACCATCCAAATATACTTAATAATTTCACCATCCAAATATACTTAATAATTTCACCATCCAAATATAATAAATAATTTCACCATCCAAATATAATAAATAATTTCACCATCCAAATATACTTATTAATTTCACAATCCAAATATACTTATTAATTTCACCATCCAAATATAATAAATAATTTCACCATCCAAATATACTTAATAATTTCACCATCCAAATATACTTAATAATTTCACCATCCAAATATACTTAATAATTTCACCATCCAAATATACTTTATAATTTCACCATCCAAATATAATAAATAATTTCACCATCCAAATATACTTATTAATTTCACCATCCAAATATACTTATTAATTTCACCATCCAAATATAATAAATAATTTCACCATCCAAATATAATAAATAATTTCACCATCCAAATATACTTTCTAATTTCACCATCCAAATATAATAAATAATTTCACCATCCAAATATAATAAATAATGGCACCGACTCCCTTTTTACAAACAGAGCAGGGGTGGTGGTTTTCTTTTCTTGTGAAGTGTTATGGACGCACCCCTACTTATGAGTAATGAATTATTCCCTGACGTCACTTTCGTCTATGACGTCACTTCCAGGTAACGAGGACTGGTTTATCAAGTCAGTCAGAGACGGACATGCAGAGAGTATGGTCGTCACCACTAGTCCAACAATGAGCAAAGATATAGCTCAATTACTTCTTTCATGTATTCTCGTGAATACATACGAGGGGTGTGCAATAAGTAATGCCCCTGACCCACTTCCCATAGCAGTAGAGCAACGAAACTTGGCACAGTTATTAGTCTTTCTCTACATTGGAACCACCCAGAGTTATGCATTTCTCCCATCGTTTGATGCAGCTCTGGAGACCGTTTTTGTAGAACACCCCAGGTTGGTCCTCCAACCACGACGTGACTTCAGAAATCAAGGCTGCATCATCTGGGAAACGCTTTCCTTTCAAAAACAACTTCATAGCTGGGAAAAAGTGAAAGTCAGAGGGTGCAAGGTCAGGAAATTAGGGAGGATGGGGGAGGATTTCATAACCACATGCCCGTGCTTCTGATCTGGTGATATGCAAGTTGTGGACCGGAGCGTTGTCCTGCTGATCTTGCCCTGCCTCTTGAGGTTGATAGCTTCCCTTAATTTCCTCAAAAGTGAAGCATAATAGGCTCCTGTAATTGTGGTACCCTTTGCCAGGAAATCTGTCATCACTACTCCATCCTGGTCCCAGAAAACTGTGAGCATGACCTTGCCAGTGGAGGGCTGCACCCTTGCCTTCTTTGGAGGTGGTGGGTCCAAGTGCTTCCACTGCATTGACTGGGCTTTGGTCTCTGGATGATAGTGATGGACCCAGGTTTTATTCTGTGTAATCAGTCTTTTGAAAATCTTTGACTCATCTCCTTGGCACATCTCCAAATTCATCCTCGAGCATTCGACGCGTTCTTGCTTCTAGAATGGTGTGAGCAACCTGGGAATCCATCTGGCAGACACCTTATGCATATGCAAATGGTCATGAATGATAGTTTCCACAGACGCTGTACTAATCTTGACATCTTGGGCTATTTGGCGAATAGTAATGCGCTGATCTTCCAAAATGGCAGCCTTAACTTGACGGACATCAGTGGCAGAAGGAGAGCGACCAAGTCTGAGAGTTGTTTCCACAGACTTCCGGCCATGTTGGAATTCATGATGCCAGCGTTTTACAAGGTCATATGATGAGGCATTATCACCATAAATTTCTTTCATTTCATCAAAAGTCTCCTGTGGTGTGCGTCCTTTCAAATACAAAAACTGGATCACTGCTCGACATTCAACAGGCTCCATTTCACACCTGACTCAGTTCAAACACCTGTAAAACAGAAACCACAATTAGTTCAGAGCTGTAATTTGCTACATAACCCGTAGAGATATAAATCATTGCACATGCAAAATTTCAGCTCGATCAGTCAAGTGAAAGTGGGTCAGGGGCATTACTTATTGCACGCCCCTCGTAATTATTTAACTGTTACTCTGTTCTTCCTTGTCAATTATTCAAATGCTAACACCACAACAGGGAGCTTTCCTTTTTTAGGGAGTGTTTAATCTTTTTATGAATTCTCTCCATGCAACGCATGTCCTCAACCATCGCTTCCATAGATCATCACTAGGGCTATGACAACAGCATATTCTTTTCATTGTTTTGACTCTCTATATCCGACACGGTTAGACACAATTAATCAACCGAGAACCACATCACTCTACATAAAAACATATAAAATATCAATGGATATATACCTGAGAATCAAAATAAGGACAAGAATATGCTGTTGTCATAGCCCTAATCATCACACTTCGTAAACATGCCTGATGAACCTTTCCTTTGGATGACAGTGATAACGCTCTGCTGGTTTGTAATGACAGAAGTTCCCTGAACTGTTTAACCTTTCTCAATATACTCCCATGTGGAACTCTGAACAATACTCCTAAGAGACAAATAAAAAGCAGTGGACACAACAGTACTCCTTCTTGTAGAGCAAGTAGAAATTTACAAAAATTACTAAATTTACAAAAATTACTAAATTTACAAAAATTACTAAATTTACAAAAATTTACAAATCAAATAAAACAAAGATTTTTTTTCTCAAATGTTCCATTTATTTTTTCAAATCGCAGCAAAAACAGAACCAGAGTTTTTTTTTTGTTTTTGTTTTTCTTTCTATTCAAGATATTAATGAAGTCCGGCGAGTTTGTCTTTCGATAAACATTTGCCATGAAAACATATCTACAAAAAAAAAAAAGAAAATATATATATATATATATATTAATGGGGGAAATATGTTTATGGGAACATATGCTTATTCAATTATATTTCACCCTTTATTTATACCAATCCTTTTATTTATGAAGCTCGGTGTAATTACAGAGCATCTATAATATAAATCTCGTCTGTCTGTTTTAATGTATGTATGTATGTATGTATGTATGTATGTATGCCTAAAACTTTTGCAAAGGCGACAGATTTTCACAAGATTTGTATCGTTTTGAAGC
>NC_136515.1:4616442-4633942 GCF_053919585.1 Euprymna scolopes | reverse complement strand
ATATGGGGGAAGTCCTCGTCCATACATGGATGCATGCCCCTACTATCAACTGCAACACGTATACACTGAACTCTTCTCTCTTTCAACAGGCCTGTCTAATATTTAAGCTACGTTTCCACACAAGAACACTTTCAGGTACTAACCCGTGTCTTTCTACTAAGAAAGATAACCAATACTAACGAAGATAACCAATAAAGTTGCTTGTAAATGTTATCTTTATTCTATATTCTGTTTATAATGAATAAGAAATCTGTATTAATTCAAATATGATAATTATGCATATTTTTTCTTTTATTAGTGTGTTTTTGTTTGTTTGTTTGTTTGTTTTTTTGTTTTGTTTTTAGGTACTTACTGAGTTAATCCCACAGTCTGTGCCATGGACGGCTGGTTGTTCTCGAGTAAAAATGTATTTTCTCTTTTCATCATAACAGCACAGGTGATGGCATTGAAATTCACTCACCTAAAAAATTTTTTTTTTTTTAATAACAGAAATAATTAAGTCTTCTGTTTCCATATCTTTTTTTGGTGGACCTCTACGATAATGCGTGTTTTACACCTTTATTTAACTTTTTCCCCGACGATTATCATAGATTTTGAAAAAAAAAAAAAAAAAAAATTATGAATTTTAAGAAGGGGGTTCACTTTCTCGTTACAACGTTCTACTTCATTGCTACCTGACTTACTTTCCATTTCTTTACCGACGTGTCACATGATTAGAACGTTATAACGAGAGAGTGAACCCCCTTTCTTAAAAATCATTAATTTTTTTTTTTTTTTTTTCAAAAATTTTTTTCTGCTAATACTTAAGTCTGTAATCTATGATAATCGTCAGAAAAATAAAAACTTAAAAAAGGTGAAAAAAAAACACACATTTTAGGGGGGGGGCTTTCTTATACAGGTCCGCCATTTTTTTTTTTACAACAAAATAAAAATGAAAAACAATATGTAAAATCAGATAAAAATATAAAAATAAATTAGAAATAAAATTTTAAAAATGGGTAATGCCACTAAATCTAGTGTTGAGTTGATTGTGCTATCATGAAAAATAAAATAAATAAAATATAAAAAATAAAAAAATATAAAAAATATAAAATAAATAAATAAATAAAATATAAAATAAATAAATAAATAAATAAATAAATAAAACATAAAAAATAAAAAAATATAAAAATTATAAAAAATATAAAATAAATAAATAAATGAATAAAATATAAAATAAATAAATAAATAAATAAAATATAAAATAAATAAATAAATAAAATATAAAATAAATAAATAAATAAAATATAAAAAATATAAAAAATATAAAATAAATAAATAAATAAATAAATAAATAAATAAAATATAAAAAAAAAAATGAAAAAATATAAAAAATATAAAATAAATAAATAAATAAAATATAAAATAAATAAATAAATAAATAAAATATAAAAAATAAAAAAATATAAAAAATAATAAATAAATAAAATATAAAATAAATAAATAAATAAAATATAAAAATAAAAAATATAAAATATATAAAATAAATAAATAAAATATAAAATAAATAAATAAATAAATAAATAAAATATAAAAAATAAAAAAATATAAAAAATATAAAATAAATAAATAAATAAATAAAATATAAAAAATAAAAAAATATAAAAAATGTAAAAAAATATAAAAAATATAAAATAAATAAATAAATAAAATATAAGAAATAAAAAAATATATAAAATAAAATAAAATAAAATGAAACAATAAAAAATAATCAACTTTCATATCATATCTTTGCAAGGCATTAAAAAATGTTGGCTAAACTTTTTACTTTCTTTCCACTTTAACGATCACCTTTAAAATAACGACTAATAGCCAACGCTCATGATACATTACCTGAAAATACTTCATTCAAACTTCTCAGCTTAACATTCACAGTGAACATGAGTCGAAACAAATACATTGAACTAAGGCTGCTGAAGGTGGGCTCTCTCTACCGTGCTAGAAAATTACTTACACCTGAGAGTATCTTTTACCTCTACATGTATGGAGTATTCTTGTCACATTTGGGCCGGTGCATCTGCTACTAGTCTTTCACTCTTGGACAGAAAAAGAGAGTCGTCAACCTAATAGGTCCTGAACTATCAGCTAGACTTCAGCCGTTGTCCCAGCGACGAAATGTTGCATCCCTCTGCCTGTTTTACAAGCATTTTAATGGTGGATGTTCCGACGAACTACAAGCCCTTGTGTCACCTCGACAGAAATACATCCGCGAACCTGACAAGCAGCGAAATCCCACCCCCTACACAGTAGAGATCCGTAGACGCAAGGAAGCCTTCCATTCTAATAGTTTCTTTCCTAGAACTGCTAGACTTTGGAATTCCCTTCCGGATTTCTGCTTCCCCAACTGTACTGACATGCAGAAGTTCAAGTGTAATGTATACAGACATCTTGCTGCTCAACTCCCTACTTAGTACTCTTACAAATTATGTCCCAGATAGTAGCGTTAATGTGACAGTGTGCCTTGTTTGAGGTGAAAATGCAATAAAAAATAAATAAACAAGGTTTTCGGGCATGCTGAAAACGAATATCGCATTTAAAATTTCCGCAAACAAGTAGTTTTCTAGATATTAAGCAATGTAATTCCTTATGTTATAATTAATGGCCATTGTTGTACACGCAAGTGCACTTTTTTTTTGTTATAACATAATGAGTTAAATTGCTTAATGTTTAAAAACTACTTGTTTGCAGAAAATGTAAATGCGATATTCGTTTTCAGCATACCCGGAAAAAACTATAAAATCATCATTTTAAAGGAAAATGTTAAATTGGAAACCAAGTAAAAATTTACCAAATGTTTAATGGTGGTGTAGAGCAACTTGTTTATTTAAATTTGGCGCCCTAAACTGACGGTTGCTCCAAGGATGGTAGGGATGAACTGATTTGAGAGGGTGGGGCTTAAAATTTTGTTCTTAATGTGCGTTATTTATTTTTTGTTTGTTTTTCAGGAACCCCAGTGAGCATCATGGAGTGTATGAAGTTGGAATGCGTTTTCGCTGTTGAGGCATTTTTGATGGGCGATCTGCATTGGCCAGCATGGTCCCCTGATTTATCGCCATGTGACTATTTTAAAGGGGATATCTGAAATCATGAAATCAATTGTTTACAACAATCGTCCTAGCAGCTTGAATCACCTGAAAAAACAACATCTGTCGAGCTGTCGCCAACATACCCATCGATATGCTGGAAAGAGATGACCGAAACTTCAGAGTTCGACTAACTCAGTGTATAGAGAAAAATGGACGCCATCTTACTAATATCATCTTTAAAACTGGTAAAAAGAATAAAAGTTAAATGTTGTACTAGTTGCAGTCCAAAGAATTACATGGTTACCTGTATTGTTTGTGTTTTAATTGATATTCCAAATAAGCAAGTTGTTCTGCCCCACCCTGCATTTTTATCAATTTATGTTGTTGCACTGTTGGGGACGCCCTCCTATTACCAGGAATAATGAACTATTCTATGACGTCACCTCCGTCCATGATGTCACTTCCGGGCGCTAGAAGTGTTTTTTAAGAGAAGAAATGTAGGTGCATTACTCTCCTCACAGTTAATTAATTAATAATCACAAAAACAACAAAACACCTCCTTGAAACAAATAACAACAAAAGGGGTTTATTGCACAAGGAAGACGAGAAAGTGACCAGTGAGTAGTGGTGTTAGGAGAGATCTGTTCTGTGAGAGAGATCTGTTCTGGTCGCTAGCTGGTGTCTCTTTGCCCAAATCAGGGCTAAAAATAGTCCTTTAGGGGACAGCTAAAATCAATGCACTCTGCCAACCGATTGGTCAGTCTTGCCGAATCACGTTGGCAAAGGGCATTGATCCGCATATATAAAATAGTTCGTTAACCGCTACAGTTGTTCTGCCCCACTCTGTACTATTACATGAGGAGTCATTTCGAGTTAATAGTTATTTTATTTTAAGCGTCTAAACTCGACAAATGCACGATTTAAATTTGTAAAGATTAAAACTAACCAACATGACTGTCTTTATCTGCTTTATTTCAAAGCAAAAAGGGTAAAGTCTAAAAATTCAGTACTCAAAGTTAAGACGCTGGAAGTGAACACAGTTTATCTAAATATGGAACAGAACAGAAGTCGCTAAACATACAATGAAATACGAAATCATACGGAAATATATATATATTATTTAATTGGAATTCATTATTGAGATGAGTATTATTTTTTAATTTATTTATTGCGGACTATTATCCTCATTTTTCTTAGATGTTGTTTCATGACGTTTCCGTCAACTGTTTCTCTGGCCTTATTTTGCTTTGCGACTGTCTCAGATACAACGTGTTGGGTCCGAATGTTAAAATGTAACAAAACCGTTAAAGGACAATAACCACAATGTAACAGATAGGATGACAACCGTTAATGGTGGAAATTGTGATAGAATTTGATTGTTTAAGAAGACGGCTCAATAAGAACTTGTTTGCTTGGACTTTGTTATGGCGATCAAAAAGGGAAATAACTCTGATAAAGAAAGTAAGAGTTATCGCCCCCTTTATAGATTCTAGAAAAAAGACTGGAGAGTTCCAAAAGGGAAAAAGGTGGACAATATGGCGGCTGAGCTAACACATGCATTTTATTCTGCAAATAATGTTTCTGCCGTGAATAAATTGTATTTAACTTACAATGAGCTTGTCTACTTATCACTCGAATATTCCAATATTCCGACAAACCATTTCTCCGGACACAACAGACTTGAAGACGACCATGTTGCAGTCAGCTGGAAAGCAGTTCTGACGTGTAGAGTTCCGCAGATTTGTAGTTCTAGGAAAGACACTTTGTTCATGAAATTTGCTTTTAGTTTTAGGTGCAGACAGAGAGTAGGGGAAATTTTTGACAGCAGTTGTAACTAGACGAGTGTTTGTTGTGAATAGATTGAAGTTCAGTCGAGCACTTGCCATGAAAAGGCCAATAGAGCCTAGGTAGGCTAACAACGTCTCTTCTGTGAGAAAGAGGTTGTAAGGATAAGAAAAGCACATCGCTTACTAGACGGACTAGAGAGTATGAAATTTTACATCAGCATTTGCCCCTCCCCCCCCCATTTAACCCCAAAAGTCCTCAGGGGACTCGAATCATAGTGAAAATGAACAAATGGTGCAGTTTTAGGGCTTAAAATATGTAAATTTGAGTTCTGCACCATGCAAAAAAAGAAATGACTAAGTTCATCATTTGCCACCCCCCTACCCCAATTTAGCCCCAAAAGTCCACAAGACATATTTAGATTTGAGTTCAGCACCATGCAAAACTGCTAAATAGACATACACAGAAAATTTGGGACAAATATGGTAAAATAGTCCCAAAAATGGAGTGTTTTTATTAGCCCTAAAAGAGCCCCTGGGGCACACCCAAGAGTTATTCGTGAAGTATAGACAAATCAAATTATATAGAAATCAGTTAGTTACAACTTTTCAGAAAGTTTTATAAAAATCCAAGGCATCATTTTTTTTTTTTTTAATAAGCACAAACGTGTCAATTTTAGCCATTTTAACCTGAAAGGCACCCTGGGGGGGGGGGGGCACCGGGAGTTTTCCCGGAAAATCCGTTCTGTTACATTTTTACTCATATCATGTTTAATGTTTGTGCAAAATTTTTTTAAATTCCAAGGCATAGCTATTGAGAAAAGTGAGGACAGACGAACGGACAAGGGTGAATTTACAGATCCATCCTCCTTTTGTCGAGGGACCAAAAAAAAAAAAATAGAAATGCAGGCAAACGTAAATGAACAAATTGCAAGGCGTAGTTATTGAGAAAAGTGCAGGCAGACGAACGGACGAACGGGCAAGGGTGAATTTACAGGTCATCCCTCTTTTTGTCGGGTGACCAAAAACTTTGGCACCCTCCTATTAAATCATGCAGTCAGAAGAAAACGAGAAATTGAGCTTTAATCTATGTTCCTCCCTTGCTAAACTAAACTTCTACAAGAAAACACTCGTCCATCTACAACCACTATCAACAATTCCCTCTACTAAATCCAAACGCAGATCCCATGAACAAAGCTTCTTTCCTAAAACTGTCCACTTGTGAAGCTCTGTTCCGTTGGCCTGCTTTCCAGCTGACTACAATATGGTCGTCTTCAAGTCCAGTAAACAAGTTCTTGTTGAGCCGTCCCTTAATTATTAAATTATACCAAATTTCAACCACCAACAAGTACTACGCTGTTGTCGCTATAACCACCGTACACTCATTAACCCTTATCCTTGAGTGGCCTTTGCGCCTTAGTAAGTGGTAATTCCGTTGTAGAAACAAAAGAAAAGAAAAACTTACCTCGCAGGGGTCACCCTTTACGTAATTGTAGCACTGGTCTTTTAACTTCATCTGTTGGCCAGGCAAAACATCTGGATATGGAATTGGTTCTACAGCCCGATTCCAAAGACAGTTTGCAGATGCAGTTCTAGAAATAGAAACGTAAAGTCAATAAATGACACAAAAAATTTCTGAAAAACCACCCGTATTTATACGGGTGGTTTTTCAGAAAAGCGTGAAATTTGTGAAACAGTAATTTATGGTTACAAAGAATAGGTTGGGTTCTTTTGTTTCACGTTATATCAATATTCAGGTTTTCAATGCCGAATTCAATAATTAAAAAAAAAAAAAAAGGATTTGTACTTCAAGTTCTTTATATTGTACAAATATTTATTCATTGTGTTTGGTTTGGTTGTTTTGCATGTCAACCATTTTCGTTTTTTTTTTTTTTTAATGCCGAATCATTTTGGAAAAGAATAATTTTGGAAAAAGGTTTTATACTTCAAATCTGCAAATATTTATTCATCTCACCTGCTCTTAAAAAAGACGATTAATAATCGTATTTTATGGATTCATCGGATTACTGTTCTTATCTTGAGTGTCATATTCACAACGTTTCGGCCGATGTAATCTCCGACTTTCTTCAGGTGTATCTTGTCGAACTCGGGAATGTTTCTGTTGAACCCTGGGAATTTGGACGGAATTTCAAATGGAACCCTTTATTAACTTCATGGGGGTACCATGCTCATCAACGAGTTCGACAGAAACAATCCAGAGTTCAGCAGGATACATATGAAGAAGGAGGTTACATCGGCCGAAACGTTGTGAAAATGATATCCAAGATGAGAACAGTAGTTCAAAGAATCCAAATAATACGAATTATCAATCCTCATCTCAAAAAATTCCAAAACTAATATAAATTGATGAAGTTGTGGCATATTCAGTCTCGCGAGCGATGTCAGAGCTGATATGCTTGGTGTGATATGATTCGATATTGCATGTCTGTCTGATCATTAATACTAAAGACGGGCAAGTAGGACTGGTTGAGGATGCAGTATTTACCTCCATACCGCAGCACATTCTTAACACAGTTTTTTTATATCCCCCCCCCACACGGGATGTTATTTTCACAACGTTTCGGTCGATTTAACCTCCGATCTTTTTCAGGTGTATCTTGTCGAACTCATGAATTTGGATCGAATTTCGGACGGAACCCATTATTTACTTTATGGGGGTAGCATGCTCTCGTTCCGTCAGCCATGACAAGATAAAGGTCCTAAGTAATTTGTAATTGTATTTTTCGATTGCCCACACTGAGAATTGAACCTTCAACCTTTAGGAGAAGGTCCCTTTTACAATTGATTTTTTCCAAGTACTCTAACCATTGCACCACGGGTCGTTGCGGATACACCTAAAGAAGGTCGGAGGTTACATTGACCGAAACGTTGTGAAAACCACACTCAAGATGAGAACAGTAGTCCGATGAATCCAAATAATACGAATAACCAATCCTCATCTCAAAAATTCGGAAACGTAAGTTATTCATTGTTTTTAGTTTGGTTGTTTTGTTTTATGTCATATCAACCCGTTTCGGGTTTTGTAATGTCGAATCCACTAATTTTGGAAAAAGTTTTCATAGATTCTTATAATAATAAAAATAAAGAATATAAAAATAAATATGTACATAAATATAAAAGAAACTATGCATATGAGTATGTGTGCGCACACGTATGTGTTTGTAGAAAAATATACATTTTTTTTTTTACACAGTGATCACCACTTATCAAGGCCCGGAAGCCACTCAGGGATAAGGGTTATTGCAAGTACAGTACGTTAGTGTGGAGATTTGATGAAGCGTTTACTTAAGGGGGCGGTTCATTAGGAATTTATTAACGTTGGACTTGAAGACATCCAAGTTGTAGTCCGGTAGGAAGCAGGAAGACGCATGTGTTCATAGAAAAATATACATGTGCGTATGTGTGTACACACGTATGTGTTTGTAGAAAAATATACGTGTGCGTATGTGTGTACACACGTATATGTTTGTAGAAAAATATACATGTGCATATGTGTACACACGTATGTATTCATAGAAAAATATATGTGTGCGTATGTGTATACACACGTATAAAATGTATATGTGCGTATGTGTGCGCACGTATGCATTGTTGTAAAATATACATTTAAATAATAAAATAAATAACTAATAAAAAATAAGAACGTTACTTGTTATCGTGTAAAAAGAAGGAAAAAATCCTGCTCACGTCATTACGTGTCTTTTTAAAAACATTTCCATAGCCTTTTTATTTTTATTTATATATCTGTTTAAGCTTTTTTTTGTCAGTGTACTAGAAGGAATTCAGTTGATTACAGCCCTTTCTCCGTGTTCTTTACATTACAATAGTACAACCCTGAATCTGACGGCGCAATACTACACCATTCAATACTGTAAAACTGAAACAAAGCTGTTCTGATTGAAAAGGGCGCCATTTTCTTCTTATTCATATTTATATCGATTATTTGATTTAAAAAACTAAAGGAATTGCGTGTTTACTTTTTTAATATCCCATGTTGCTGTTTCGGATTATTTTACTAAAATAAGTAAAGATTCATTATTTTTCAAAACTTTTTGTTTCTTTGTTTTTCGATATTTCGTCGATATTATTTAGTAAGAGTATTTAGCAGAAAAACCAACAAGCGACTACCCCAAAAAATAAATATACAAGAAATAAATGTTACCATAGTCAATAAAAGTTCAGTTAATGTTTTTATTTTTGTTTTTAAATAGTTTTTTAATGCTCTTTACTTGAAACAATTTCAGCGAACCGAAATTATAACGAAATTTGAGGCGATAACTACTTAAATGAATTCTTATATAAACTACACAGGCCATAATCGAATATTCCTCAAGCACAAAATAACGGAAAACATTAAAATATGTTTATAAATATTCCTTACGTTGACGGAACTCTCTTAAATTTTTAACACAGAATGCCCAGGTGTCTCTCCTTCAATCAAATTGAAAACGGGGCTCTCCATTTCAAAGTCGCTGCCATTTTGATTTTTTTTTTTAAATCGGTTCGTGAATTAAAAAAAAAATATTTTTTTACAAACTACTTAAAAATACAAACCAATTAACTTTTCTACCATAAAAGTAACTTTTATTGACTATGGTAACATTTATTTCTTGTATATTTATATTATTATATATATATAACATTTTCTCTTTGTAAGGAAACATCATTTTGTTGGTCACTCTTGGCTACGAATGGAAACAAAGTTGATATAAAAAAATATATTTTTGCGAAAATTATCTTTACTTTCATCATATTTTGCTTAGGGTAAAATTTTTGAGTATCAAAACCTATCTCTTTACAACCCCCTCTTTTTCATAACCTATCATACTTTCATCAATCACAGTCTATTTTCTGACCAGTCAACGACGGGTACTTCTGCTAGTATATATATATATATATATATATATATATATATATATATATATATATATATATATATATATATATATATATAGAGAGAGAGAGAGAGAGAGAGAGAGAGAGAGAGAGGGGGAGAGGGAGAGAAGATGGTGAGAGAAGGAGATTGAGGAGATGGTGTTGGTGTGAGAATAAAAAACATACCATTATTGAATAGTATGGAGACTTCGTTAGTCTGGTCACCTTGAAACAATGGATAAAATTGCTTGAGTTATTAGATATAGAACAGCTGAGGTAGTAAGATGAGCTGGTAAGATAAGACCAAATAAAACGTGTGAGGATAAGATTTGAGAAAAAGAGGGTGTAAAGCGGAGGAGGAGCAGGAGAGGATAGGAGGGGTGGTGGTGTGGTGGAGGAGGAGGAGGAGGAGGAGGAGGAGGAGGAGGAGGAGGATTTTTTTTTTACTAAATAGTCAAGACTTATCAAGACCCACAGGTCACTCGGGAATGATGGTGGAAATTGGGTATGAATTGATTATTTAAGAGAACAGCTCACCAAGAACTTGCTTACATTAGACTTGAAAGCGACCATGTTATAGTCAGCTTGGAAGCAGCCCTGCAGTATGGTGTTCCACAACCGAGGAACTTTGCTCATGGAATTTTCCTTTAGGTTTAGTCACAGTTAGAAAATAAAAGAAATTGTTGGCAATGGTTGTAGCTTAACGAGTGTTTGTCGTGAATGCTTTACAAGAGCACGATAAAATGAAAGCATAAAAATCCATGAGGATGATATCATTACTGGATTGTATGGAGACTTCTTTAGTCTGGTCGACAGTTAATTAAAAAAAAAAAAGAAGACAATCAAATTAATTGTTGAATTTGTTAATATAGAAATCCATGAGGATCTCGTGACTTACTTTAAAAACTCTTTAAATTTATTAATCGAACAGATCGAAAATCGATGAGCTTTTATCGGATCCGATCGGTTGTAGCTCATCAGGTAACCGGAATTGGTCGTACAAATCTCTGCGCCAATTTCACCATCGTGGGGAGCGCCTAGTCTGTAAAAAAAAAAAAATTGAAATATAACAGAGAAATTTGATTTGATTTAATATAATGATAAGGCAACCAATTACTAGTAGGGAGACCCGACGTTGCCAGGGATTGAATGAGGATCAACAAACGTTTTAGACTACCATATTTTTATTGACTTCGAAATCGGTAAAATCGACCATTTTTTTTAATCAAATCGATTGATTGCCTGCTCTAGTTGGGAGCCCACCATGATGCACCAGGAGGAAGCTTCACGTGCTACCCTTCAGTGACTTAGTCCAGAGTACATTGTAATCTACATTGCACTGTAGAGAACCTATTGTTGATTTTATAAAATTATTTTTTTATATATAACGGCTTGAATTAAAGCTTAAAAATGCAAAAGTCAAGCATCATGGTTCAATTGTGCTTTAACCAGAAAAATTCATTTTCGAACACATCTGTGATGTTAGGCTGTATAAGGCGTTAACTTTGGTCAAAATCGCCTGTTCCTTCTTTAATCTGATTTTTTCGATTATCAATACTTGTCAAAGACATCCCAATACAAAACCTATCTAAGAACGTTGCCAGATACATAAAGTACATTTGCGTAAAATTTCATAAAAATCGGCTGAGCCGTTTAAGAGTCCATAGAGAACGAACACACACACAAAGTTTCTTTTATATAATATTAGAGAGTTGAGCGTACGTGTGGGCGTGTTTTTGTTTGTGTGACTTCGTTGCCTATAGACTCCGAAACGGCTGGGCCATTTTTTTTTTTTTTAAATTTCACACGAATATACTTTTTGTGTCTGTGAGTGCTGTTAGATAGGTCCCGTATCAGCATGCCTCTGATAAGTATTGAAAATCGATAATTGAAAAAATCCGATTAAGTGAGGAAATAGAACCACATATATAATTTAATTAATTAAAACGTAAATAAAACAATAAATATCTAAACAAAAAAATACATAAAATAAAAATTATGAATAATAAATAAATAAGAAAATAATATTGATTGAAATCTTCGTCGGAATCGATTCGGAAAAATAGCAAGAAAAAATCACTTACAAATGGCCGACTTCGTGTGCGGCCGTAAAAACCCCTCGAAACACCAAATCCGTTTCTCCAATTGCCACATTTAAGGCCCCCATCAACCAATGTCGACGGCAGGCTCCTCCCACATAAGAAACACCTGTGACTCGTTTCTCACACGCTTGGCCACTGAACACGCAGCCATCATCGCTGAAAATAAAAATAAAATACGGTTTTGGGTGCTTCTACACTATTGGGACGAAACTTCTGAAATCGCAATACTGCATTCCACATGAAAACAACGGTATCTACGTATTCCTCGTATTTTTAAGATGATTATATCCAAAACATACGAAAATCGATGAGGTAGAAAATTATTTATTAAAGAAAATAAAAAATAGAATTTGATGAAAACGATCGTAAAACACGGGAGAGTTCAACAGGGAGGTAATTTTCCGTTTCTATTTAAACAAGATGGCGGCAGTTTTTCACCTGCTAACACGATTCAAGTTGTTTTTTTTAATAATTCAGTAATATTCAGGTAATTTCAACTGCATAATTTGTTAGCTACTATTGTAATTTATTAGAATTGACAAAAAAATCAGTTGAAACCATTTTTTTCTTATCTGAAAACAAAATCTCGTCCCAATAATGTAGAAGCACCCAGTTTTGTTTCGTAAAAGCATCACAATGGCGGCTTTTAGGCTACCTATCAATTTTTTTTTTCTTTTTTACTCACGTTCACCCCTAACAAGGCATATCAGCACTTGAACATAAGGGGCTATTATTTGGGACCATGCCTAGGAAAGATTTTATTGCTAAGTGGGTTTGTCGGCGATATATACGTCGAGGGAACACAAGTGCAAGGAGTTCATCAGAATATATTCCAATAAAAATATTTGTTTATTAATATTTTTAATGCAGAAGTGTAAAATGTGCGACACGAAAAGAAACTGGAATCTTAGGAAGATTTTCATCATTCCAGTAATTATAGAAGCAATCAGACTCATGAAAAAGAATTTCAAAAACCACATGGCAAATATACCCGGTGATCAAGTGCAAGAGAGATTTTTTAAAAGCCACTCGAGGATAAGGGAGAATGGAATGGATTATCACTTGAATGATTATAAATCCTATAAAAGGATTCAAAATGATGAATGTCTTGAGTCTAAAGTCATTCTTTAAATAAAAAAATGTTTTTTCAAGCAAGAAAGAACGACAGCATGACTCTGAGAGTGGTCTTCAAAGATTTAATCCAGTCATGATCAGCAGAAGCATGGTGATTTTCTCGTTTTGACACGGATAGATAATAGAATAGTTATTAATAAATATTATGATATGCATGAAATGAGGCACAAGACCAAAAAAAAGGGAGATGGGAGTCACAAATTCTTCGTGTCAGTTGAGTGGACAAAAGTACAAACGAATAGGTTCTGGAGAAAATTGGACCATGCGCAGGCTGTTGGAGAACATCAATAATAGGAAATTGCGATTTTTGGGACATGTGGGCAGAGCAGACAGCCTGACAAAAGGTTTTCTCTTTGATACAACCCCCGGGCAAAAGAGAACATGGACGACCAAAAACAAGAATGTCAGAAAACGTGAAGGATGTCACGGACATTAGCATGGCTGAGTTGTTTAGAATGGCACAGAACCGATGTCAATCGTGATGATTCGTGAAGAGTGCCACGACTGGTCAGTAATGACCATTCCGTCAAAGATAGAGAGAGATTATGATATACATGAAACGGGGTACAATGCGAAAGTCACAATCACCAAAACAAAACCTCTCTATGAATAATCTACTTCAAACCCAAAATGACAATATATATATACGATGTGGGGGATTGAGGAATAAATATATTAGTACTTGCGCAGAATTTGAACCAGTGTAGTAACTAACTAGCCGCTCGACTTTGCTCGAAACATGACTTTTTTTTTTTAGCATCTGTTCGGATGTTACACTCCATTTTTTTCTGCCCTCGGTCAGTGGAGGAGAAATCCTTCATGACCAAGACAATTTTTATTTTGTTCCTATCCAGAGTGTCCTTTTTTTTTTTATTTTTTTTTTTTTACACAGTGATCACCACTTATCAAGGCTCGGAAGCCACTCAGGGATAAGGGTTATTGCAAGTACATTACGTTAGTGTGAAGATTTGATGAAGTGTTTAATTAAAGGGGCGGTTCATTAGGAATTTGTTAACATTGGACTTGAAGACATCCAAGTTGTAGTCCGGAGGGAAGCAGGCAGATATATATATAGTCATCCATATACAGTGTTATATTATAAACCCTTTTTTAAGAATTCAAAACACAACAACCATTGGTGTAAGCAACAGTCCGTTTTTTATTTCTCCTGTTGTTCTTACTTATGGTAGATAGAGAGAGAGAGAGAGTGGGGGAGCGACAGAGAGAATTATCGTGGCGTTTACTCGGTTGACAATCAAATCCCCAACTGCAATCTTTTTCCTTCTGTCACTTTTTCCTGTCAATCTTTTCAAAACATCCACGTAACCAGATTCCTTTCTGTTACATTTTTCATAACAATAACAAGGTTTGTTTATATTTGTGAGAAATATTGAAACAATTCCCGTTTAGCTTGTCAATTTCTGACATTTCATCCGCAGATGCGTGCCACATTTTAATTAATGAACATACATATATATATATATATATACACCTATACACATATATATACTAGCATGTCAACCCGGCTTAGACCGGGTCATTCGTATAACAACAGTACTGTTTCGCTGTTTCACAGCTCATCAGTGTGGCTAGACAGGCAACTACCTCAAGCCAGGATTGAAACCCGACCATCTATATATATATATATATATATATATATATATATATATATATATATATATATATACACTAACAGGCCGCCCGGCATTGCCCGGTCATAAAATATGTTTTAATATGATATTTTGATTAATGCCTATTTCGTATTTATTATTATAATATTATATTGGACACAATATATAGTAATGATTTAAAAATTAAAAAAAAAAAAAATGACGTGCGCGCCATCACCGGGAATCGAAACTAAAACTTTTAGTTTACGATTTACTTTATCCTTTCATGTTTATGACTGTACTATGAAAACATGTTTACTGCAAGGCTAAAAATTAAAACATGAACCAATAGCTATTACGTCATGCATGCATGTTCGTAATGCCGCCGTTCGACCTTCACCTGGCAAATTTCTTATTTTTTTAATTTTCACACTATTGCATCGATTTTCCCGGCTAAAACCTAAATATAAATTTTCTCATGGGTTCGAATACCCTATATATTAAGTTTCATGTATGTAAACCAAAAACTGACAGAGGAGCTTTGATAGACAATTTTTTAAAACAAAAATATATACGCATAGATAAATATATATTGAAGAAGGTTTGTGTTTACTATAAACTTTTATGCAAATATTACGCAAGTATAAATCATGTAGAATATCTGCATCAATATAATTACACATAATAGTTAACTAAAGATGATCATCCCATGAGAAAACCGAAAAAAAATCTAATATGAAATTAATTAAAATGAATGCTTTTTTTTTTTACAAGGTGGTCACCACTTATCAAGGCCTGGAAGCCACTCAGGGATAAGGGTTATTGTAAGTACAGTACGTTAGTGTGGATATTTAAAGTGTCTACTTAAAAATACTTATGCTTGAAAGAATATGCAAATTAGCTTGACTTTTTGCAGATGAATTTAATTCCACGATCCATATATAACAAAGTTGTTTTTTCTTTTTAAATAAATAGAAAAAAGGGTTTTTAATATGACTTTTTTTACAAAGGAGTCACCACTTATCAAGGCCCGTAAGTCACTCGAGGATAAGGGTTAAGAAGCGTACAGTGGTCAATGAGACAATGTCGTAATAATTATTAGTGGAAATTTGGTAAATTGGATTACTTAAGGGGAACTTGTTTACATTGGACTTGAAGACGACCACATTATAGTCAACTGGAAAGCAGGCAAAAGGAAGAGTGTTCCACAGGTGTGCAGTTCTCAGAAAGAAACTTTGTTCATGGAATCTACGATTAGGTTTAGGCACAGATAAAGAGTGGAGGAAAGTATTGATTGTGTTTTCAGCTAGACGAGTGTTTCTCATGAGTGTTTGGCGAGGGGGGGGACCATAGATTGGAGCTCAGACGAGCACTTGCCATGAAAATAACGATAAAGCAGAGACAGACTCGCAACGTCTCTTCTGTGAGAAAGAGGTTGCAACACAAAAAGACAACAAATTTATAAGAGTGTAGGTATACATACACGATGACCTTTATTATAGAGGAGAGGATAAATAGGAAAACTTACCCTGTCAGTAAAAAGATGACGTCAAATTTACTAAAATCTGTGTAATGATAACTCAACCACCTTTGCAGGTCAGAGAGTGCATGGCGAGCCTCAAAGACACGTTTTTTCCCTTGAAGCATGTTGTTTTTTAAAAAGACTTGAGACTCTTCATCCTAGATAAAAAAACAATAAAGATTTTGTTGTTTTTTTTAGAAGCATTGAAATATTGAAAATATTGGACTGTAGAAGCCGTCACAGTGGAATTTTATTTATTTATTTACTTATTTATGGCGAAATTAATGCAAAACGTGACTTATACAAGCGACAGCGCCTCCGTCTATCCTGTCGGGTGATAGAAGCAAGAAAAAGAAAAACTTTCGTTTATAGACGGTTTATTAATATACATATGACATTAATTTGCATATGACATTAATTTGCATATGACATTAATTTGCATATGAGGACAATGGCTGCTGTAAAAAGTAATGAAGAGGAATGGTGTCTTCTTTTGGGACAGTGAGAACGGTCGGTGAAGATTACAGTGGAAGTCGGGAGTTGGCAAGGAGATTGGACAATATTTATTATTATTATTATTATTATTATTATTATTATTATTATTATTATTATTATTATTATTATTATTATTATTATTATTTATTATTATTATTATTTTATTATTATATTATATTATTATTATATTATTATTTTATTATATTATTATAATTATATTATTATTATTATTATTATTATTACATTATATTATTACTATTATATTATTCTTTTATTATATTATTATTATATTATTTATTATTTTATTATTATTATTATATTATATTATTATTATATTATTTATTATTTTATTATTATTTTATTATTTTCATTATTAATATTATTATTAATATTATTATTATATTATTATTATTATTATTATATTATTATTACTATTATTATTATTATATTATTATTACTATTATTATTATATTATCATATTATTATTATTATATTATTATAGTATTATTATTATTTTATTATTATTATATTATATTATATTATTATTATATTATTATTAATATTATCATTATATTAATATAATTATTAATATTATTATTTTATTGTTATTATTATTGTTATTATTATATCATTCTTATTATATTATTATTATTATATTATTATATTATTATATTATTATATTATATAGTATTATTATTATATTATATTATTATTATATTATATTATTATTATTATATTATTATTATTATTGTTATTATTATTTTTATATTATTATATTATTATTAATAATATTATTATTAATATTATTATTATTATTATTTTATTATTATTGTTATTATTATTATATCATTATTATTATATCATTGTTATTATATAATTATCATTATTATTA
>NC_136515.1:4606442-4611442 GCF_053919585.1 Euprymna scolopes | reverse complement strand
GCTTAATTGAGGTCAGGTCGTGTACTAGATATAGAGACTTGGTTCGGGGGGGGGGGAAGAGGAGGAACAAGAAGAATATAGAGATAAGAACAAAAACAAAAATAAAGATAAAAATAAAATAAAAGGATGGGCCAAATACGTAAATGGAATAATTCGTTTTTTCCAGATTTTTCCTAGTTTCATCTCAAATCTCATTGTCAGTTTAAATCGTATTTGTTCCGTCAACTCAAGTTATATATACTGCCCATGAGGTGCTAATTAGTATTAATTTTATACGTATCTATATTTCCCTTAGAAAGGAGGATTGACATAAGGTTTAGAATATACTAATGTTTATGAGCTAATTGTGAAACCAATCCTAAGATTATTGATGGAACGTTTTATCTTTGTTTTATGATCCTTACGGTAATAGTTCAATGTTAAATAAGCTGAAACAAAGGTAATAAAGTAATGATAATACCTTACTGAAAAACGTTTAAAATCAGTAATATCCATAACATTATGCTATTTAATAATATTTAACTGGGGAAATTTTCTAATACTACATTCCAATATACACAAAGTTACCTATAAATACATGGACACATACACATATACACACACACACACACACACACACACATATATACATATATATACATACACACGTACACATGCATGCACGCATGCAATATATATTTTCACATACACGCAACCATACAGTTTATACACACATACGCTCAACTTATTCTATATATACTTACATCTAAGCCCATATATACCCACATATAACAAGTGTTCCATATATACTCAGATATATATTCCCTCATATATACAAAAAATATATTTAGATATAAAGAATGTATACCATTATTTAACACCATTAATTATAACAATAATTAGTGTAGGTAACTTACCTAAATTTATCATAGATAAGTTTTAACCCCTACACTGCTAATTTAACATTAATAAGATGAAAAGAGTGGGGTTGCGTAACTATGGTTATACAATTTAATTACCCTAGTACCAACAGGGATGACGCATCAATGGGTATAGTTCTTTCTTGTTTATATGTACGGGTCTGGAGATTACCTTACCATGGGGAATTTTTACTCCTTTTCTGGTTAGTAGATGGGGGCTGAATTTTAAATTCTTTAATTGGAAATGCTATTATAATTAGATCTTAGAGTGCAAATTACGTGTAGGAGATTTAAAGTGTAGTATGTTAATGTGCTTTTAGTAAGGCTCTACTTAACATGTGCATATATACAAAAAGAGGAAGTTATTTCATGTGTTAAAAGAGGTGATTAAGAACCTATCTTTCGAAAATGAACATTAGTATATTAGCAAAGTAATTGTTTAGATTTTAGTCAAGACTGATGTGTATTTAGTCCTTTGTTTTTACCTATTTATCATTTATACAGAGAGTGTATGTTATTTTATTTTAAGATGGCTGTATTTAAATTTTTTCTTGTGTTTACATCTGGACACTAGCTCATTCTTGGTATTTATTATGGGTTTGTTGAAGGTTATGATGTTAACTGCCTATTATTATCATTGTTAATTTAGTTAAGGATGTACTATTATTATCATTGTTTTGAGATAAATAGTAATAAAACAAGGAAAACATTCACGTATATAGGTGCATCTTCAAGCTTAATAAAAATAAGAATCTCAAACCACCTACATTCCTTCAGAAATGAAAGATCTCAAAACAATGATAATAATAGTACATCCTTAACCAAATTAATCAACAGCCTAGAGGACAAGAAAATTCCATATTCAATTAAATGGAGAATACTCAATAAATCTAGATCATATGCCCCAGGGGATAAGTTTTGCAATCTTTGTATATCCGAGGCAGTTAACATCATTAACATAACATTAATTTATTGACTTCGTAAATTGATTAATTTACGTCTAAAATTAATAAATTGATGTAAAAAATTAATTAACTGACTTCGAAAATTAATAAATTGATGTCGAAAATTAATAAATTGATGTCAAAAATTGATTAATTGATGTTGAAAATTGATAAATTGACTTCGAAATTTAATAAATTGACGCCGAAAATTGATTAATTCACATCGAAAATTTATTAACTGACGTCGAAAATTAATATATTGATGTCAAAAATTGATTAATTGACGTCGAAAATTGATTAATTAATGTCGAAAATTGATTAATTGACGTCGAATAAATGATGTCAATTGCAATGTACGGCTTTCACCCCCTTTTGTATCCCGCTTTGCATTAAGCTAATTTAAACTAAATATTGCACACATAACTACCTCTTACACCTTGCAACAGTGTTTCAAACTTCATAATGATTTGTTAATTAGTTTATGAATGAACTCTGTATAAAACTAATGCAAACATAGTAAAGTTAAAGGCGCATAACTCTCGCTTCTTTTATTTTATCCTTTAGTCCTCTCATTCCATTAGTAATTTTTCTGAGAAAAGGTGGATAATTTTAGCTCCTTAAATTAAGTGGTTTCATGTCTTGTCTGGAGAGATTTTCATTGGTGCTTGCTTATAAAAATAAGCACATATATAATTTAGAAGCATATATAAACATATATAATATACAAGCACAAAATTCATCGTGTACATAACTGGTTGTGGCTCTCTTTGCTATCCCGGATGTCAACCTACAAAAATGAACGACATACCTCTCTTTGCTGTCCCGGATGTCAACCTACAAAAATGAACGACATGGCTCTCTTTGCTATCCCGGATGTCAACCTACAAAAAATTAACGACATGGCTCACTTTGCTGTCTCGGATTTGGGAATAGCGACTATCATCTTTTCCTGTTATAGCACGGGAGACGTTGAGCAATTTGTCATTTTTATCAGCTCCGCTACACTCCTCCCTGATCTCCTGATCACGTGGCAATTTTATCAGAGTTTGTTCAATTCAAATAAGAAAAAAAAAACGCTTGCATACTTACAGCGTGCCAAAAATGCAACATGTACGCTGCCAAGTCGCGCAGATTTTTCCCTGCCTTCAAGTAAAGAGCATAGTCAATAAGAACGCAGACTTCGACGTCAATGTAAGGAACGCTGTTCCCGTGGGATTGGCGCTTAACACGGTTGCGAGTGGCGTTTCTCGCAAAATCAGGCAGTGGAATCCCTGAAAACAACAACAATAACAAAACGCATGAATTAACAGTCTTGCTGTAACATCGTTTTATAAATTTTTTAAATGCTCCAAAACTATTTAGATAAACAGAACGCATATGAGCGCGTATGAAAATATCAGAGGGATGGATGGCAAGCGATTGCATTAGCAGTAGGAGTAGCGTTTGAACGCGTATGCAAATTGGCCAGTGTGCTCGAGCTTGCGTCTGACGAAAAAGAAAAAAGGACACCATGTGATCGGTGTCGAAGGAGATAGACGTGTAAAAGGAAGGAAGAAGAAAGAGTGCGGGCGAAAAAGATGGACGTATAAGAAATGGCTGTCTACGGCCGGCGTGTAGTGGAACAGGAGCAAGAGACTTTTAAGCTGGTGTCGAGACGGAGAGGGGGCGGTAATAAACGACTGTTGTTAAAATAGAAAGAAAAATGGCGACCCAGATTTTTATTTATTTTTTATTGTTTGTTTGTTCCTGCAACATTACATTTACAGACTCGCAAAGAAAATAAAACTTTGACACAAACAGTTTAAGTGAAAGAAAAAAATTAATTATTTCGTTCGGCTTCACACGTATGTCACCGACAAGTATTTACAACACGGCACAATACGTTCTCTCTTTCTTTGTCTTCCCTATCAGTTAGCAATCCTTTGTTTTTAGCTTTAATCAGCTGTTGTGTTACAGGAATTCTCTTTGGAACTCACAGGTCGGCCGGCTTGCTTTTGAATGGGTAGGAGGAGGAGGAAACTCGCAAGCTTATCAAGCATACTTTTCAAGCGTACCTACGATTTATATTCAAATTTATTATTATTCCTCTTTTTTTAATATTTGCTTAATTCTTGGGGGCATTAAAACCTAACTGATTCGAGATGCATATGCAAGAACCATTACATAGAGTAAATTTTTTTGTTTTTGATGAATTAAGTAGTAAATAAAATGATCTTGCAGTATTAGACTTATAGTCTTCATTCTGCTATTCTGTATGCGAAGCATCAATGTCTTACACATGGTTCACCCGCCATGATGCATGTTCTTTTAATAAAAGTTTACTTATTAATGGCGCTATGTTATAGAAACCCCCATTAACATAGCGCCATTAATAAGTAAACTTTTATTAAAAGAACATTATTTAACTGTAGACACAGGTTAATTTTCTCACACCATTCAAACACCCCCTGTAATAATTAACACATAATCTCAATCAATAAATTACATAAAAACACTCATTTTATTTCTTTTACAAACTTATATTTGAATTTCAACAGATATATTTTTCCCCAATAAGAATATTAACTTACATTCATAGTTTTAAAATTACATTAACGACTATATGACGCCACTAAAATTTCTTCTCTTTAACAGCACCAGCCCTCCCCCTCCTTTTTGAATTTCCAACGTCTTTTTTCCGTTTCTCTGAAATAGAACTGCGTCACACTGTGCACGTGAAACATTTTCAAATATTTTGTACTGGTATTTTTTGTTTCTTAATCTCATTCATGCAGAGGAAGTCTCGAAATAAAGACGAAACGTTGATGAACACATAATACGGTTTGTTCCTTTTTATTTTCTCTCTCTCTCTCTCTCTCTCTCTCTCTCTCTATATATATATATATATATATATATATATATATATATATAGTAATTTATAAAATATATAAAATATATATGGCGATTAAGCTACACTGCTACGTATTGAGCACTTTTGAAGTAAATACTTAAAGCTTACGCATAAATCTATACTTTGGTATATTAAATTTATGTGAGTAAATGAAGTTATATATATATATATATATATATATATATATATATGTGTGTGTGTGTGTGTGTGTGTGTGTGTGTGTGTGTGTGTGTGTGTGTGTGTGTATACTAGCAGACCGTCTGGCGT
>NC_136515.1:4596442-4601442 GCF_053919585.1 Euprymna scolopes | reverse complement strand
AAAACTACATAGAAAGAACTCACCCATGACTTCATCGAGAACGGAAACGGGTATATTTCGCTTCCAAAGGGTGTGAGATGAAATTTCCACAGATCGTTTATGGCGGACACTGTCTCCAGGAGGCAAAAGGAATAACTCGTCGCTCACCATTCCTTCCTGAAAATAAAATCTTGTTTAAACTTCTGAAAATAAAATACAATTTGCTTCAATTTTTCATTAACATTAAAAAACAGAAAAACTTTTCAATTATTAGGTATTTCGGTGCTTCCATATTGTAATAAAGAAAAAAATATATTGAATTTCAAGTAAAACAAACGATACCTACGTAATTTTTCAGTCTCAAATAGTAACATATTCAAAAATTACGAAAAACTATAAGGTACTAAAAAAGACATTTGTAAAAACTATAAGGTACTAAAAAACTATAAGGTACTAAAAAAGACATTTGTAAAATCTAACGTTTTGGTTTCAAATTCTATCGATTTGAATTGAAGGGTTAACAGGGGAGGTAATTAAGTTTTCAGTTTCTTGGAAATTATGCCCATTTTGGAAAATTAATTTCGAAAAATTTTGAAAACAGTTAAAAAAGGTTATTTAAAAAAATTAACAAATTATGTATATATATATGTTATGTTTATTTTTGTTTTCGGAATAAATTCTGTCTTCTGCTATAAATTGTTTCAACTGAGTTACTTCCCCTTTTGCTTAACTATGTAGCCCATTATGTTCGACCCAGCATGTAACTTTATCGAAATGTTTTTAACCGTATAGGAACTGTTTTTCACGAATAAGTAATCCAATTTACTAAATTTCCATTACTAACGATTACTACAATATTGTTTCATTGACTACCGTATACCCATTAATCCTAATCCTCGAGTGACTTCTGAGCCTTGATAACTGGTGACTCTTTTGTAAAGAAAAAAAATATTGTTCTACTTTATCGTTTTTCGTAATTTTCTGTCAAATGAACTCCTAGTTTGCAAAAAAATCTAAAGAAAAAAAGATCCGCACATTTGCCTTAAATAGTCTCCACTCATTCTCTAAAAGCAGGAAAAAAAAAACGCCGAACTAAATAGAAAAAAGAAATCACACTAGTAAGAATAAAAATGCCTCTCATCTTGTGGAGGCCTCATGTTTTGACAAGCTTCTTGGCTTGACCTTTACTCCTGATCTTAAATGGAACACATACATTAAATCCGTTGCCAAGGTCGCTGGAAAAATGATAGGATCCTTCTATCGATCCAGTAGATATTTCGCTGCGAGTGCAATTCTCTATCTATATAAGAGCCAGGTACGCCCAGGGATGGAGTACTGTTGCCACATCTGGGCAGGAGCTGCTAGAAAGGACTTATCCTGCCTTGATATAGTTCAAAATAGACTTCGTAGCCTCGTAGGAGATGTCCTTTTCTCTTCGCTGCAACCTCTTTCTCACAGAAGAGATGTTGCGAGTTTGTCTTTTCTTTATCATTATTTTCATGGCAAGTGCTCGGTTGAGATGCAATCTATGGTTCCCCCCTCGCCAAACTTTCACAAGAAACACCCGTCTAGCAGAAAACACTATCAGCAATTTCCCCACTCTTTATCTGTGCCTAAACCTAAACGTAGATTCCATGAACAAAGCTCCTTTCTTAGAACTGCACGCCTGTGGAATTGTCTTCCGTTTTCTTGCTTTCCGGCTGATTACAATACGGTTGTCTTCAAGTCCAACGTAAACAAGTTCTTGATGAGCCGTTCCACTTAAGTTAACAAATTTACCGAATTTCCATTACTAACAATTACTATATTGTACAATTTCTACTGTACACTCTTTAACCTTATCCTCGAGTAGCCTCTTGGCCTTGATAAGTGACGATGCCTATGTAAAAAAAAACATCAAGAATTTATTCAAGAAAAACACCACACCATACTTTCATGCCTTAAAGGTTTACCTTTTTTAAAAACAACGGTAAATTTTCAGATTAGGTCTACCTCTACAATTTTCTTGTAAATGACGACTTGAATAGGTTTTCGACTATGCTGAATACGAAAATCTCATTGAAATTTTGCAGAAATAAGTAGTTATCGAGATATAAAAAGTTGTATTATGCATTGTATTCTTTAGCGGCCATCTTTTTTACGCGCGTGCATGCGCACCATAAACAAATATACTCATCGATGACTAACGCTGCATGCGCGTAAAAAAGATGGCCGACAATGCATAATACAACTTTTTATATCTCGATAGCTACTTATTTCTGCAAAATTTCAATGCGATTTTCGTATTCAGCGTAGTCGATGACTGACACTGCATGCACGTAAAAAAGATGGCCGACAAAGAATCCAATGCATGATACAACTTTTTATATCTCGATAACTACGATTTTCGTATTCAGCATATTCGAAAACCTTTAAAAGTCGTCATTTAAAAGAAAGTTGTGGAGGTGGACCTAATCTAAAAAAAATACCAAAAAAACATATTACTCATATGTCAGCTACAGCAGGAAGTAAAAACCCCTGAACTAATTGATAATCGGCAGAAAATGGCGGAAAGGTTTGACGTGCCGTAAAACCCAACAAAACAAACAAACAATCTCACAAATCAACAGTTTCTTCAGACTTACAACATGCATTTGTTGCGAATCGCTTCTCTTAACACTGATGGCAACACCTGCCTTCGCATCTTGAAAGAAATGTTTGCTGTGTTCATGAATGTCAATCTAAAAAGAGCAATTAAACAAATTATGATACAAAAAGACACATTTTTTTTAAAATAAAGAACAATCAAAACAATAAAGACACAAAATGGCCATTTTTTTTTCAAAAACAATAACTAAACAAATAAAATAAATGTCAATCTAAAAGAACAAACCATGGTACAAAAAGGCACATATTTTTTAAATAAAGAACAATTAAAACAATAAAAGCACAGATTTTTTTTCATAAAGAACAATTTAAACAATAAAGGCACAAAACAGTCAAGATTTTTTCTAATTAAACAAATAAAAACACAAGAATGTCCACATTTTTAATAAAGAATAATTAAATAAATACACAAATAAAGACAAAAAAGATCTAATTTTTTTTTCATAATGAAAGATTGACCAAATAAAGACAAAATGGATCAATTTGTTAAGAACGATAAAACAAATAAAGAGACAGAAAAATCCGGGTTTGTATTACTGTACACATAGATTTGAAAAAGTTGTCAAACAACAAATATATAACAAATAAATATTATCATCAAAGGCAAGATAAGTTACTTTTCTACCTAACTGGATACATTTTTTGTGTTTTTATTCAATGTAACATGTTTATTCAGCTCGAAAAACATACAATGTTTACCGATGTATTGGAAAATTCAAAATGGCGCCCGACACTCTCTTTAACATGGTAAGTTTGGGAAAAGGTGTTATAAATAATGAACTAGAGAAAATACTATTAAAAAAATACCGAATATATGTCAACTTATGTCACGGTAACATATATTGAGCGAATTTAAAACAGTATTTTGTCTAGTTTATTATTTATAACATCTTTTCCTGAACTTACCGTGCTTAAGAGAGTGTTGGGCGCCATTTTGAATTTTCCAATACATCGGTAAACACTGTATGCTTTTCGAGCTGAATAAGCATGTTACATTGAATAAAAACACGTAAAATATATACAGTTTGGTAGAAAAGTAACTTATCTTGCCTTTGATAACATTTATTTGTTATATATTTGTTTTTTTGACAACTTTTTCGAATCTATGTGTACAGTAATACAAGCCCAAAAATCCATATATTTTCAATAAAGAACAATAAAACAAATACTCAAATAAAGGTACAAACAATCCTTCACACCCCCTGACTGATTGATTCGGCCACACACTGACCAGTCAGCTACTAGGGCGCATTAATCCTATGTGTCCCTTAATAGACTATTTACTCTTGTCCGAAACGATAAAGCAGCGAGCAGAGGAGCCTCGACCAACAAAGAATACGGACCTCTCTCCTATCGTTCTCTGTCCACTGAATCCCCCCACCCCTTGCTGAGATTACCTCACTGAAGACTTCCACTGGACAGCCTGGAGACACTTCGTTTTCTGCTTCCAGACGGTAAAACACTTGAGAACTTTCTGTATATTTTTCTCTTCTTTCGCCTCGAACAGAGTTCTTCTTAATAGGGTTACACACACCCACACACGCGTATATATATATATATATTTGGGTAGTCAGGTTTTTTTGGGGGGGGGTTTCTTAACCTCCTCTCCGCTCTTATTCCATATCACTACCAAATATTCTAAAAAATAATAATTTTCAGACTTCTGACCCTTGAAAATGTTTGTCTGAACGAAAAGCGCTTTGGGTATATTTTAACGATCGTTTTTTTTAATCGACTTATTTATTTTATTGAATTGTACATATAACTTGCCCCATTATATATATATATTTTTTTTTCTTTTCCTCACCCCGGTTTCCATTTTTTTTAGTTGATTGAATTTACGCGATGGTTCACTTTTTTATAATTATATATATATATATATATATATATATATATATATATATATATATATATATATACACACATATATATATATTATATATATATACATACATACATACATACATATAGATATATATGTATATATATGTATATATAGATATATATGTATATATATGTATATATAGATATAGATATATATGTATATATATATATATAGATAGATATAGATATATATGTATATATAGATATAGATATATATGTATATATATGTATATATAGATATAGATATATATGTATATATATGTATATATAGATATAGATATATATGTATATATGTATATATAGATAAGATATATATGTATATATATGTATATATAGATATATATGTATATATATGTATATATAGATATATATGTATATATATGTATATATAGATATAGATATATATGTATATATAGAGATAGATATATATGTATATATATGTATATATAGATATAGATATATATGTATATATATGTATATATAGATATAGA
>NC_136515.1:4558942-4591442 GCF_053919585.1 Euprymna scolopes | reverse complement strand
GATTTTCCGACATCTTACCAGTTATAACAGAGCGCTGCTTATGAGTCATGAGATGAATAGCACGTCTCATTTTATTCCAGCGAATGTCCATTCCTTTTCGGGAATTAGATTTCATATATAGATGCACAGAAATTCCGTATATATTAACGCATTATCCGTTGTTTCTTTTGATTCATCACATTCCCTTCCTTTCGGTGGAGATTATATATATATATATATATATATATATATATATATATATATATATATATATATATATATATATATGGTATTTTCCATGCATCTTTTTAATAGAATGTTTTTCTTGCGCCGATTATATAATAGCAATTTGTTTTTTGTGCAGAAAAAACAACTTGAGGATCAGAAGCATCGTTCGTTTTATGCCACCTTGTTCTTTCTACAAAGGAAAATCGAACAAGCGGACTCAGTCGTCTCCCTTTGTTTGTTCTTTCTTTATCTTGATAATTATGAGATGTCTATCTTTTTTCTTTTTCTTTCTTCTTTTTTTTTTTCTTTTTTTTTTCTTTTTGCTGGTTGCGGCGTTGACATTCTCTAACGTAACAACCTGAATAGTATTTTTTGTTGTTTTTATTTTTATTTATTTATTTTTTTTTTTTGCACGACAGGGTTGGATACAGTTTCAAATATTGTCATTCAAAATATAATTTTGACAACTATTTCGTTTGCATGATGATTTGTCAATGTCATCCATCTATTATATAAATGGGCAATTGTCTGTGTGTGTGTGTGTGAGAGTTTGTATAACCAGATAAAAGTAAAAATCTACAAAACAAACACCCACAAGGTTGGTATATTCTTGACTGGCGTTGCCCTGGAAAATTAATATCCAAAATTTAAAGATAATTATTCGTTCTTTGGAGGTCGACTGGGTCAGGTTTCGTCAGGAAAGGGGTCGGTTTTTCACCCGTTTCCAGTATAATATATAAAAGCAAAGGACGAAATTGAAATTCGATATCATTTTGTCAACTATTTCGTTTGTAGGATGATTTGTCAATGTTATCCATCTATTATATAAAGGACACACACACATACACACATATATATATACATGTATATATACATACATACACACACATATATAAATATATACACAAGAAATGCATACACAAACACACACACAAACACACATTTTCGCTTTTATATATTAGACTAGCAGAGCTACCTGACATTGCCCAGAGCCATATAAAACAAATTGAAGAAAGTAATTTGTGTTTGAACACATTTCCTATTCCTTACATATTGAGACCTTTTTGATGACAATATATCATTAATCCCAGGCTAATCTGAGTATATATTTTTTTATATTTAATCTGAGTATATATTTTTTATATTTAATGCGAGTATATATTTTTTATATTTAATCTGAGTATATAGTTTTTTTTATATTTAATCTGAGTATATATTTTTTAATATTTAATCTGAGTATATATTTTTTATATTTAATCTGAGTATATACTTTTTATATTTAATCTTAGTATATATATTTTTATATTTAATCTGGGTATATATTTTTTATATTTAATCTGAGTATATATTTTTATATTAAATCTGAGTATATATTTTTTATATTTAATCTGAGTATATATTTTTTAATATTTAATCTGAGTATATATTTTTTATATTTAATCTTAGTATATATTTTTTATATTTAATCTGAGTATATAGTTTTTTATATTTAATCTGAGTATATACTTTTTATATTTAATCTGAGTATATACTTTTTATATTTAATCTGAGTATATATATTTTTTTATATTTAATCTGAGTATATATTGTTTATATTTAATCTGAGTATATATTTTTTATATTTAATCTGAGTATATACTTTTTATATTTAATCTGAGTATATACTTTTTATATTTAATCTGAGTATATATTTTTTATATTTAATCTGAGTATATATTTTTTATATTTAATCTGAGTATATATTTTTTATATTAAATCTGAGTATATATTTTTTATATTTAATCTGAGTATATATTTTTTATATTTAATCTGAGTATATATTTTTTATATTTAATCTGAGTATATATTTTTTATATTTAATCTGAGTATATATTTTTTATATTTAATCTGAGTATATAGTTTTTTTTATATTTAATCTGAGTATATACTTTTTATATTTAATCTGAGTATATATTTTTTATATTTAATCTGAGTATATACTTTTTATATTTAATCTGAGTATATATTTTTTATATTTAACCTGAGTATATATTTTTTTATATTTAACCTGAGTATATATATTTTTATATTTAATCTGAGTATATATTTTTATATTTAATCTGAGTATATACTTTTTATATTTAATCTGAGTATATATTTTTTATATTTAATCTGAGTATATATATTTTTATATTTAATCTGAGTATATATTTTTATATTTAATCTGAGTATATACTTTTTATATTTAATCTGAGTATATATTGTTTATATTTAATCTGAGTATATATTTTTATATTTAATCTGAGTATATATTTTTTATATTTAATCTGAGTATATATTTTTATATTTAATCTGAGTATATATTTTTTATATTTAATCTGAGTATATATTTTTTATATTTAATCTGAGTATATTTTTTTTATATTTAATCTGAGTATATAGTTTTTATATTTAATCTGAGTATATATTTTTTTATATTTAATCTGAGTATATATTTTTTAATATTTAATCTGAGTATATATTTTTTATATTTAATCTGAGTATATATTTTTTATATTTAATCTGAGTATATACTTTTTATATTTAATCTGAGTATATATTTTTTATATTTAATCTGAGTTTATATTTTTTATATTTAATCTGAGTTTATATTTTTTATATTTAATCTGAGTTTATATTTTTTATATTTAATCTGAGTTTATATTTTTTATATTTAATCTGAGTATATATATCTTACATACACACACACACACACATATATATATATATATATATATATATATATATATATATATATATATATATATATATATATATATATATATAATCCCACCCTCTGATGAGAAGGAAAGTATTTCTTTGAAACTCCGCGGATTAAGGACTATCCACTTATTTAGTGTTTCCTTTTTAAAATTAAATATGTTTTTAACTTTTTTCAAAATGTTTTTTAACATGTTTTATTAACTACTTGTTCTCATGGAACATTTGGCCTTTTGGCCAATATCAAAGTGTAGTATCTGTTCTTCAGATGCTGCACTTCCATTTCTTGTTCTCTTTCGGTGGAGGAGCAGTCCTTCACGACTGAGACAATTTTTTTTATTTTTTCCCCTTTTCTCCACGTTAAAAACGCCCTTGGTGTCTAACTCTGTCCTGTGGGGAGGCATTGTAAATAGGTACATATAAATTGTGAATAAAATGAAACATTAAAATAATAGAAGTGTCAACAGAGTTTTATGAATGAAAAATAGAGAAATACGAAAAATTTCAAGAAAGAATTTCATTAATGGAATAAGAAAAAAAGTTTCATTTTAGTAAATGTTCATAGTGCAACACGTGTAAAGATGTTCATTGTATGAATATGTATTTGAGTATTTGGCAGCGTGGCATTGTATATTTGTGTGCGTTTACTTTGTTCTTTTTAATGGTTGTACAGCTGTGCATGAGTGATGAAGGCTGTAATTGAATCATTGAGTTCTTTTGCTTTGCCATCCTGGCCAAAGGTCAGGAAGAATATTGAGTAGGCCTTTGCTAGGATGCATAAAAGTCTACCCAAGAAGATCTCCAGCTATGGTGTAGCTGAAAATTTCTTCTCAATTATTAAATCATTTCTCTCTGATAGGTTCATAAGAGTAGTGGTTTATGGGCAGAAATCAGAAGCTCGAAGCATTAATGCTGGAGTCCTTCGGGTATCCATCCTGTGCTCAACTCTCTTTCTGATCTGCATTAGTGATCACCCAAATCACATCCTAAGATCATTCGTAGACCTTTATGCTGATGACACTACTATCTATGGCAACACTTCAAAGGCCGTAAATGACCAAGTTCTCTCTGATTCTCTCTCCTCTGATCTCAAGCACGTGGTACAATAGGGAAAGAGATAGCTGGTTAATTTTAATGCATCTTAAACCAAACTCCTATCTTTACATCATCAATGCTTTAATTCCGATTTAGCATCAATTGAAATGAATGGCTTTCATCTTAGGGAGGCTCCATGTTTTGACAAGCTTCTGTATATATCTTGCTGCCGATGCAATTCTCTACCTGTATAAGAGCTAAGTACGTCTAAGGATGGAGTACTGTTGCCACATCAGGGTAAGAACTGCTAGAATCAGTTAATCCTGCCTTGACAGAGTTCAAAATAAACTTCGTAGCCTAATGGGGAATGCTCTTTTCTTTTCCTTGCAACCTCTTTCTCACAAAAGAGACATTGCAAGCCTGTCTCTGCTTTATCATTATTTTCATGGCAAGTCTCGTCTGAGCTCCAATCTTTGGTTCCTCCTCGCCAAACTTGCACGAAAAGCACTTGTCTAGTTGAATCCACTATCAATAATTTCCCCCACTCTTTATTGTGCCGAAATCTAAACGTAGAGTCCATGAACAAAGTTTCTTTCTTGGAACTGCACGACTGTGGAACTCTGTTTTGTTTTCCAACTTTCGAACTAACTACAATATGGTTGTCTTCAAGTCCAATGTGAACAAATTCTTGATGATCCACCCCTTAAGTAATCCAATTTACCAAATTTTCACTACTAACGATATTGCCTCATTAACTACTGTACACTATTTAACCCTTATAATCGAGTGGCCTCCAGGCCTTGATAAGTTGTGAATCCTTTGTATATAAAAAAAAACTTTTGGGGTTCCTTTCATTCAGTCGGTTGGTGAAGTTTCTAACTGATTTTCTTGGGAATTTCTAAATTCGCACCGGCTTACTATATTCACGTATAGGTGTTACTTTTGAGGTTTGAAAAGATTTCCATTGGTTAAAAATACTTTTGAGTTAACACGTTCATGTTAAAACTCACTAGTTTTGAGGATGAGAAGGTAAGCTAGAAGAAAAGGTAAGAATCACTCTATGATTAAGTTACCACAACGTTGCTTTTTACAGCTTCACTAGCAGTTCAGCCCACTTTATGTGCATATATATATATATGTGTGTGCATGTGTGCGTGTGTGTGTGTGTGTGTGTGTGTGTGTGTGTGTGTGTGTGTGTGTGTGTGTGTATGAAAAAGTTGACTCATGTTCAGGTAACCTACATCTAAAATTTCAGGTGTTTAGACCCAAAATTGGCTGAGGAGTTTGGTAGAGTTTTCGAAGGTCAAATCATTGAACTTTGACCCCTTCACAGACAAATTTCTGGTCGAAAACGGATTACAAAGATATTCCCAAGTAGTTTGTAAGAGAAATGTACACACACACAGAGACACGCACACACATACACACACATCACTCACCAAACGCTTGCACACATTTCAGACACACACAACACGCACACTAATATACACGCACATTTATACGCTTATTCTATTTGTACAAAATGAAACGCACACGGATCCAGCCTAAATTAACATATGTAGTTAATTTCTCCTTACAGACAAACACCTTTCTTCATCGAGAACGTTCCTTGTACTCTTTGAACTTTTGTTCGCTGCCAATTCTTCCTTTTGCGTTGTCTTAACAAATTGTCAATAAAAACCATTGTTTCTTCCGTTTAGTTAAGTCATAATCTGGCTAGAAAACTGACCCTAACCCTAACCCTAACCCGACCCCCTCCCTCATTCCTGACGAAATCTGCACTAGTTGACCATCAAGAAATCATTTTCTTTTCTAAGTTTTAGATATTACTCATCCGGAGCAATGCCAATAGAAAAAATACCAACTTTGTGGGTACTTGTTTTCCTATTTCTTTAGTTTTACCGGACAAGCAGATAACTGCTCTTTACATTATACTAGCGGGGGTACCCGGCGTTGCCCGGGTGTTTAGAGGTGCGTGTGTTGGGGGAGGTAAATCAAAACAAATGAATAACTGAAGTAATAACCCTGTTTAAATATTATTTTGAAAAAAACGATAAACGAACGTGATGCAAACGAACGATGTCAAAATTTCTTAAAATCAAAAAAAACAAAAAAAGAAAACGGAACGTGATGAGAAAAAAAAACAATAAAAAACGAACGTGATGCAAAACAAATAATGTTAAAACTTCTAAAAAAGATGGAAACTAAAAGTAATAATCCTGTTTAAATATTTAAAAAAAAACGCACAAAAACAAAAAAAACAGCGAAAAAATTTTGAGAGGGAAGTAGGCTCGAACCCAAAGCCTTGAGGTCAATAGTCTGACGACATAGCATTACGCCACGAAGGTAGGGACTTTTGGAGAGTAAAAAAAAAGTGTTTAAAAACCCAGGTCGTTTTTGTAGGTCAAATATCATGCCATAGCAGCAGCAGTAGCAGAAAAAAACGAATTCACAGCGCGAATTTTGTAAGATAAAAGTGGCTGGAATAAAAGATTTTTACGACGTCGTTTCGTAAGTGTTACATATTATCATCTCGGTACCATATAAAAAGTTATAAGAATGAGCGAGCAAGCCGAGAAGCAGCCGGAAAAGGGCCTTTGCCGGACATACAGAAGAAATGCATACACAAACACACACACAAACACACATTTTCGCTTTTATATATTAGACTAGCAGAGCTACCTGACATTGCCCAGAGCCATATAAAGCAAATTGAAGAAAGTAATTTGTGTTTGAACACACTTCCTATTCCTTACATATTGAGATCTTTTTGATGACAATATATCACTTGTTTTATATAAAATCCTTGTTTTATTGTTATTTCCACGGCAGGTGCTCGTCTGAACTCCAATCTCTGGTCCCCCTCGCAAATCTTTCACGAAAAACACCCGTCTAGCTGAATCCACTGTGAAAAATTTCCCCCACTCTATATCTGTGCCTAAATCAAAACGCAGATTCCATGAACAAAGCTTCTTTCTTAGAACTGCACGCCTGTGGAACTCTTTCCGTCTGCCTGCTTCCCACCGGACTACAACTTGGATGTCTTCAAGTCCAACGTTAACAAATTCCTAATGAACCGCCCCCTTAAGTAAACACTTCATCAAATCTCCACACTAACGTAATGTACTTGCAATAACCCTTATCCCTGAGTAGCTTCCGGGCCTTGATAAGTGGTGATCACTGTGTAAAAAAAAAACTTATTAATCCCAGGTATATATTTTTTATATTTAATCCGAGTATATATTTTTTATGTTTAATCTGAGTATTTATTTTTTATATTTAATCTGAGTATATATTTTTTTATATTTAATAGTATTAAAAAACATACTGATGTTGGTTTTCCCGCGTTACATGGTCTTTTAGCATACTTGCTCTCTCTTGTTTTGTTTGTTTGTTTGTTTTTGTTTTACAGCATATCAACCTTTTTCAGGTTACTTAATGCCGAATCCAGTGATTTTGAAGAACATTTTTTAATAGAGTGTTGTGTCTGTATCAATAACAACACGAACGCAGAAAGTAAAGGTAAAACAAATATATTAAGACGAAAATAAAATACATACAAAGGTGCAGTTGTACTGCAGTTGGAAGATTGTCCGGCAGAGGGCGTGTTAAAGTCTTTCATGGAGCAACCGGCACATGCGTCTTGCCTATCCGGCGTTCGAACACAGCTCCCGGTCTTGCTGACTTGATACCTTTATCTATATCTTGTTCACCCACGTATGCTAATTAGTGGGCGTCTCCACAACATAGAGTATATTCTTTTTTTTTTTTTTTTAAGTCGGTTTCTATTTAACCCATAGTTGGGACCCTAACAGGTACTACCACTCCGGGTCAGAATAGATCTGGGAGCAATGACATTTAACGGGTGGCTCCACATTCCCCAAAGCCCGCACGCTGGGGCCTCACCATCGGATATAGTTTAAGGTCATATCCAGGATCTCTAGAATATTGAGTACTCTTATTATTATAGACGAGTTGCCAGATATAATATTGTGATACCACTTTTAATACGCAAATACATTGTTTACGTTGAAAATTATAAGTACATAAAAAAAATAAAAATCTGGCTCCTTCTGACAAAACCAGGCCCAGATGGCTCTCATGAAATAAATATTTTTTCTGAGTTTTAGATAATATACATCCGAGAAAATACCGGTGAAAACAATAGCAATTTTGTGGGTCTTTGTTTTGTATGTTTTTGTTTTTTTTTGTGTTTTTTTTTTTACTTTTAGCTAGATATACAAATATATACACAGACAACTTGACAGATCGATGAACATCTGGGAACATGAACCACCACCAATAACATCAAACGGAAACGTGGCCGTGTTCTATGACAAAGACATACAGGCAGGCAGATACATAAAAGACAAGGCCATCAAACCAGATATAGTAATATGGAACAAGCCTGAAAGAACTGCGCTCATTGTCGATGTCACAGTTCCAAGTGACTTTGGTCTTAATAGAGCTGAACGGGAAAAGATAACAAAATATCAGGACCTAAAAAATGGTCTAAAAACGACATGGTATCTGAAAGAAATAAACATTATACCGGTTGTGATGGAAGCAACTGGCTTAATAAAAAAGAATCTTCATAAATACTTAGAAGCAATCCCTGGAAGACCAAGCTGTAACGAAATACAAATAGCAGCCATAAAGGGAATAGCATCTATTCTTAAAAGAGCCCTCGGATATAAATTTAAATCATAACAGAATCAAGTGTTAGCTACAGGAGGAGTTAGCTCCCTTGATCTTAAAACTTATTAAAGTAAAATAAATAAATAAATAAATAAACGAAAACTTCTTTTTACATAACAAAAAAAAAATACAAATGTCGGTGTCTAATTGTTGCCAAATCTTTACAAGCACAGGGCATAAATTTGAACTCTCATTTATTGACTATTTTCTTCTCTTTTTTTTTTTTTTTTTTTTTGTCTATTAGCGACAACACCTGACCATACGACACAGTCTGTCTATGTCTTCTGCAAATGGCGCACACATGACAAGAGGCTTTCGCGTACTACTAAACACAGCAGCAGCATATACACACTGTTAACTGAACTCTCTCAAACACAAGTTACCGCTACACTAGCAGTGTCAGAAATTTCTTGAAAACTATTGAATAATTCCACTCGCCATCTTTTGAAGCTTTCGAACTCCTCGAAAAATGTAATTCAAACCCTATTTTATTTTCAATTAAAGGAGCAAGGACCAAGGTTTCATTAAAAAAAAATACAAAAACAAACAACGTGGGTTTTTTTTTTTTAAAGGTTTTAAACTTCGGACTTTACAGGTAAATTTCTAAAAAACACTACTTTTTTTGTTTTTAAATTTGAATATATTATTTATTGATCTTTTATCTTCAATTTGTGATATATAAAACTTTGGTCCATAAATTAATTATTTACTTTTTAATAGACATTTGAAAATGGGGGGGGGGCGTGAATTTAAAAAAAAAACGTTTGTCTAAAATATTATATTCGGTTTATTGGAAAGAGCATAAAATTTCACATTGACCCTGAAAATATCGTAAAAATAGAATCAATAGATAACTTTGATAGATTTTTAAAGTTTAAAAATTGAAAAATACTGAACTCGTAACATTCAATTAATTTCATTACTATTTTTTTTTTAAATATTTCTATTACTTTTTATACAACTTTGATAGTTTATTTTGGAAGTATAATCCATAAAGAAAATAAACAACCCACCTTTAAAAGAGAAATTACGAGTTTTTTATATTTTATTTGCAGTTTCGTGTTAGGGGTGTCAAAAATTCCTACAAAAATTCTGATACACCTACCGCTACACTCTCACTAACAAAACAGGCACGCTAACATACGCACATCTTTCTATCCATCCACATAATACTTAGTTCGCTGCACTTTATCATAACAAAGGTCCGTACAAAATTTTAGCCAGATCGGCGCAGTAGATTCCAAGAAAAAAAAATGAGAGTAAATCCTTATTAATCGCTAACCATGCATTAAACGGATACAACAATATTTAATTGGCTGCATCGTATCATGACAAAGTTCCATACAAAATTTAAGCTACACCAGCGCAGTAGTTTCTGGAATAACAGTGGAACGGACAGATGGATAGACAGACTAAGAGAATATAGATTTCGAGAAATATAAGTAAAAATACGTTTTGTCAAAATGTGAAAGCTTACCTTTTAACTCTCATTCATTACTGGGACAACAGCATATTCTTTATGTTTTGACTCTCGGGTGTGTATCCGTGGATATCCTTTACGCTTTTATATAGAGTGATGTGGTTCTCGGTTGATTAACTGCATCTAACTGTGTCGGATATATACTCGAGAGTACAAACAATGATAAGAATGTTCTGTCGTCATGGCTGTAGTTACCTATTTATTAATAGTTAGTTATTATTATTTTACATTGCACTGTAGAGAATCTACTGTTGATTTTATAAAATTATTTTTTTATATATAATGGCTTGAATGTAACTTTAAAGTTTAAAATGCAAAAGGCAAGTATCATGCTTCAGTTGTGCTCTAAAAAGAAACATTCATTTCAAACACGTCCCTGTCATATCAAAGAATCTATTGTTGATTTTATGTGACTGGTCTTACTGTTTGTGCGATGATAATGGCTTGCCTAAGTTTAAAATAAAAAATGTCAAGTATAATGGTTCAATTGTGTTTTAATCAGAAACATTATTTTCGAACGTGCCTCTGTCATATCACAGACCCTACTGTTGATTTTATATGTCGGCCTTTTCGGTTTGTGTGGTAATAAAACTTCTCAAATTCACTTGTGATGTTAGGCTGTGTAAGGTGTTAACTTTGGTCAAAATAACCTGTTCTTCTTTCACTGGATTATTTCGATTATCGATACTCATCGAAGACATTCTGATACAAAACCTATCTAAGAACATTGCCAGGCAATATATATATATATATATATATATATGTATATGTATATATGCATGTGTAGATATGTATGTGTATATATACATATATATATGTATATATATATGTATATATATGTATATATATGTATATGTATATATATATATATGTATATATATGTACATATATATGTACATATATACGTATATATATGTATATATACATATATCTAATATATATATATATGTATATATGTATATATATACATATATATACACATATATATGTATATATATATGTATATATATACATATATCTAATATATATATGTATATATACGTATATATATATATACATATATCTAATATATATATATGTATATATATATGTGTGTGTATATATATATATATATATATATATATACATATACATAACGCTATATGTCTGTCTGTCTCCATATTTTCAAACTCTATCTCCTTCGAAACTAAAAGTCGCAGAGCGGTGCTAGGAGACTCAAATGATTGGACTTTTACGGATCGTTCTTTTATGGGTCTTTAGTCAGTTAAAATTGTTTTTAAGGGATCACAAATGGGTATTAATTTATAAAATCGTTAAACATTTTCAACATTCAATTTAATTTATTTTTTATCTTTAATTTTAATCAGTTCATATGCGTGTCTCGTTGGTACGTTACCAGCTTTGGGCCTTACAATTTTGCTTTCGGTTTCGATTCTAGCTGATGGCATCCGAATATTTTTTTTACTGTTGAAATCAGGATTCTTTAATAATATATATGAAATCTGGACAAATTAAAATATCATATTTAAGCGTATTTTACGACCGGGCAGAGCCGGGCGCATCGCCCTCCCACCCCCACTCACTGGTGTATATATATATATATATATATATATATATATATATATATATATATATATATATATATATATATATAACTTGAGTTCCTTTATCTATAAACGATACCGAAGCCAAAAACTTATAAAGAATTCTTGGTAAAATTATTTATAAAAAAATAGATGACTTGAGTGCCATCGGCTATAATCGAAACCAAAACTTATGAAGAACTTTTCGTAAAACTATTTAGGTACTCTTGCATATTTCGACCCGAATTCTCGTGAATTGCCGTGAAGCATGGATCGGGCGAGACCGGCAATTATCGGTGTCAGCCGAGCGTCATAACAGACGCAGACTAATGAAAACAAAAAAAAAAACGGAAAAAAACACAAATGCAAATAATCAAAAATAACAAAAAAAAAAAAAAAAAAAAACAATCTTGAAAAATGAAAATATGTTTATTTCATTTTAGCATTTAATTTTTTTTTTTTTTCTCCAAGAAAAGATTTTTAACCGTATAATTGTTAGGTGTAGTAGAAGTTTTTTTTTTTCTTTTTTGTAACCGTATTTTTTTCTTCTTGTTTTTATTTTGTTTTCAAGGATTGTTGTTCAGTCAATTTCTTTTGGTGGCACTGTCCATTTGTACGTCTCCAAAAGAAACCAGCCTTTACACACGATTTTTTTTAAGTAAACATTTGTATTTACAATTGTTGCACCTTATTTTGGGGGGACAGCAATTTCTTCTCCTGAGATTGTCTGCATTGATGTTTTCATTTTTTTCTAACATGTATAGATTTATTTTCTTAACTGTCATTTTTTTGTTTGGCGAGTTTGAAAATATATTTGTTTGTCGGCTTTTCTTTTTTGTTATTAGTTTAGTCGCTTTCTTCCAATTCGAATGTCGTCTGCTTCCATTTAGATAGAGCTTTTTCATTGGCTAATCAAACTCCCAAAAATTCAATTTAAAAAAATAAATAAAATAATAATAAATAAGTAACTAATCAGAAAATAAAAAGTCACCTCCGCCCCCTTAATATCACCTTAAAAATTACTAAAAACATAAATGAAAAAAACAATAAAAAGTCGAGTTAGCGTTTCGACATTTGAACAACAGTCGGCTGACACCGATGATTGCTGGTCTCGCCCGATCCATGCTTGACGGGAATTCACGAGAATTCGGGTCATATCATCCAAGAGTATCATTACTTATTACAAGAAATTGGAAGTCATAACAATTAAACGACAGTCACTCGGAAGAAAAAAGATGTGACACCCCAAATAACACACCAGATATCGTATTAATATATAAATTTGGAATTATCCTTACCTTCTTCATCCATGAAACCAATCGATGGCAAACGATGCTGAAAAATGTGATCATTTTTTATTTTGGTCGATGAATAAATTTTTCCAGAGATTGGTAAGTTCTCTTCAGATCCTGCCGTTTCTTGACGCTCAAGTGTTGACGCATTCTGGTTATAAAAAAGAAAAAATAATATATATATATATATATATATATATATATATATATATATATATATATATATATATATATATGGATTTATTTCTTACTTGTCGAATCCTTGACAAAACGGATTAATATGATGTCGCTAAGGTGTAGATATATATATATATATATATATATATATATATATATATATATATATATATATATATATATATATATGAATTTACTTGATTCCTCCAGCCTTGACAGACGTGTTTTAAATATTTTCTCCAGTGCTTTTTCTTTTAATGATTTGGAATTCATTCCATTTGCGCTTTTTTCCAAGGAACTCTGCCTTTTGGATCATTTTGGACCATTTGGAACTTACCCATTGGATTGGAAATTTTTAATTCGACCGTTTTGGATTTTACCATTCTTGGATTTTTTACCCTTCACCGGACTATCCATTCATGTGAAATCTTTTTATCATTTTTCTTTTACCTCCTATTCCCCTTACCTCACCCTTTTTTTAACCAAGTAAGATCTGTGACTTACTTGTAGTTTCATTAAATACTTTTATATGCAAAATCCGATCCTGCATTTTGCTAATTCTTGCCCTCTGATGAGAAGAAGAGTATTTCTTCGAAACTCCGCGGATTAAGGACTATCCACTTATCTTGTGCTTCCTTTTTTAAAATTAAATATGTTTTTAACTCTTTTTCAAGATGTCTTTTAACATGTTTTCTTAATCATTTGTTCATATATATATATATATATATATATATATATATATATATATATATATAAATGAGGGAGTTAAAAGGAAGTTCCTATATCACAGAGATCATTATAGTCCCCCAAACAGCATTATTAATTTATTCCATTTCTAATGTAACCATCGCAAATCGTCGCATCCATATTATGTTACCTAGCATCTTCTGATGAGAAGCATTAGGCTTCGAAATACCATGGCATAAAGACTCCTCACTTACCCAACACTACTAATTCATGTATACCATAAATAAATAAATTAATAGACGAATAAATCTATATATATTTTATTTTATATTATAGTTGTTATACCTTCACTGTCCTTCTTTACATATATATATATATATATATATATATATATAGTCATCAACATACGGTACTGTTTCGCTGTTTCACAGCTCATTAGTACGACTAGACAGGCAACTACCTAAAGCCAGGATTGAAACCCGACCGCCTATACGCCAGTCAAGGCTCCTAACTATTACACTAATCAGTGGCAGCTGTGCGAGTCGTGAATTAACGATGTTTTGACATTTTATTTATATATATATATATATATATATATATATATATATATATATATATATATATATATATATATATCAGAGAGGCGGTAGCACTCTCTATATAGGGATGGCCCGTACACGCCTATATACGCCTACAAAACAAAACTATCCAAATCTCAACTAAAATCAACTTATAAGTTTCAAAAAGCACATATTCTTACAGATAAGCGTCTTACGAATCCAGCGAGTGTCGGAACGTCTGTTAAAATGTCAAAAGAGAGCAAAAAAACAGGGTACAAAAATGGCCAATTGTTCTTCTTTCTTCTTTCTTCTTTCTTTTGAGACGATGTATCTCGGTGTACGAACGGTCTCTGACAACAGTTCAAGCATCAATCGACTGCTCTTTACACGGAGAAGTGCAGTGACCCATCGCTTTTTAGCTAACTCCATAATTAAATAAGATTACGTGTAATAACAAGTTTTAAACACTATATACCCAATGTAGAGAGACCACTTCGAACACGGAACTTCTCTCAAAAGGGACAGCTCCAAATAATACACCGGATGCTCACAGACGTTCCAGTTTGCCAGTGGCCTATATTTTTTGGACGCTGAATATTTGAGGTGAACGTTAAGGTTTTTTCTTTAAACAGTAACCCACCAGCGTTAATGAAACCACGAAATCTTTATCTCAGTTGATCAAAATTGTTATAAGAGTAACCTATCAGCAAGTACGACGTCAAAAAACAATGTTATAAAAACAAATAATTCTTCAGATTTTGGACTGTAAAATATGTACAAAATGTCAATGCTGTGACCAGGATTCGAACATAGGTTAGCACGGCCACAACGTGGGGTCTTACCCTCTAGACGATCACGGCTAACACTGACGTCTGTCGCTCTTGGCAGAAAGACACATGACTACTGTCAAACTATTGAAAAATAAGGAGGAAACTTGAAATTCTCACGCATGCGCAAAAATACACTATAGCAACCATTGTTTAATGCAGCTGAATCTCTTCGCTCGCTAAGAAAAGTAGATCAGACCAGTTCTTCTAAGAACTCACCAAACGCCAAAGGAAATAAGTTAAATTAACCGCAAAAGAAACTGCAAGAAAGTCATCTTCTAAGAACTCACTGGAAGCTGACCAAAAAGAATCAAAATCCAAGCCCTAGCCAGAAAAATAACTAGATATTGTGGCTACTATACACAATCTACTAATAAAAACAAGTAAGTTTTCTAAAATAAACTACAATAAATTAACCAAGTAACCTCACACTGTCACTGATTAGGACTTCATATAAAGATAACAACTACACTATTGGTGTATATACCGTTCCACACTTTAACTATTGGTGACGGGGCAGTATCTCAATTCTACGAGAGTTGCCTTGCTATAAGATAAGTGATATTATAGTAAGATACACATAAGTGTTATATGTTTACATTTAATAAAAAATGCCAAAGTCAGCACGTAGTAAAAAAGCTCAGAGAAATATAGACTATGAAAAAAACAAAGTCAATGTATTATCTGAGCAAAAAGAATACTATCAGAAAAATGCTGAAATAATAAAAATTAAGTATCATGCAAATCCTGAGGCAAAGAAGGCTGCCTCACGTGCTGACTCAAAAGCACGGTATAACAGGGATCCCGAGGGGAAAAAACTGCCTCACGTGCTCTTTATAACAAAGAACCAGAAAAAAAGAAGGCTGCCTCACGTGCTGACTCAAAAGCACGGTATAACAGGGATCCCAAGGGGAAAAAGCTGCCTCATGCACAAACTATTATAAAAAGGCCTAAAACCCAGCAGGAAGCGACCTGCTACTAATGGAGGCGGCAATGAGCCGCCTCCTAAAAAAGACAATACTATCATGAATGTAAGTTTAAAAATAAGACTGTAAGTAAAAATACTAATTAACAAGAATAAAAAAGCATTGGAAATGCAAAAGGATATAGGGATGGTATGCCAAAAAGTATACAAGATAGCTATGAATGGCTAGGCACATGGAAATAGAATTGCATCCAAAGTATAGCCCTATAGCTTTTTACAACCGTAATGATGGCACGGAATGAAGATTGGAGAAAAGCTATAGGGCTATACTTTGGATGCAATTCTATTTCCATGTGCCTAGCCATTCATAGCTATCTTGTTTGTATACTTTTTGGCATACCATCCCTATATCCTTTTGCATTTCCAATGCTTTTTTATTCTTGTATATATAGCTCTATTTATCAGCACCTCACAGCACACGACACCTCCAAAACCAAATTTAGAGACATACTAATAAAAACACTGCTTCCCAATTATTGAAACCTTGTTAATTCGTATTAAAAAAACAAAACAACCATTAATAAAGCTCAATATGAAGCGGATGGCATGCTTAAATGATTTTAAATATTTTAAATGATTTTAAAAGATTTTAATCGTCTTTCCATTCAATTCATTACCTATTTTTTATTATTTTTAATCATTCGCCTGAGGACGACTTACGGAGGTCGAAAACGTTCGCGAAAATGGCAAATTTCTTTTTACACTGGAACAGAATATTCGGAAACTAATCTGTCAAAAATAGAAAAAAGATGGATTGTAAGAGAAACAAACAACAGTTGTCTCTGCTCTTCAATGAAACGTGCATGAAGAAGAAAATGCTGCCCAAATATACTCTCTCTCTCTCTCTCTCTCTATATATATATATATATATATATATATATATATATAATTACTTCATTTAACCACATAAATTGATATACGAAGATATAGTTTCATGCGTAAATTTTTCAGTATTTACTTCAACAGTGCTCAATACATAGGTAGAGCAAGGTAGTATATATATGGCGCACACAATATTCCGCGTTTAATTCTCGCGAGAATTCGTCAGGCTTATGCGAAAAGCTGTAGTTATCGCTCGTTTATATATATATATGCACATGCTATTGAGTTTAGTTAGCCAAACAGCTTTCTAGTTGTCACCGCGCTCATCCTAATCAGCCAATGAGTAAGCACTTACAGGACAAAGTCACAGTTGACTTCCGGTTCACCTCTTCTCTATGTGTGTTTATGGAAGAGGTGGATATCTTTTCGTTGTAGTAAGATGGCCTGCTTTCAGCCTAGATGTAGTTGGATATGTTATTTTATGTTTTTTTTATATTTCGGAAATTATTTTAGTTATATATATATATATATATATATATATATATATATATATATATATATATATAGTATATATAACTATATATATATATATAGTATATATAACTATATATATATATAGTATATATAACTATATATATATATATTTAGTATATATAACTATATATATATAGTATATATAACTATATTTATATATATATAGTATATATAACTATATATATAGTATATATAACTATATATATAGTATATATAACTATATATATATATAGTATATATATAGTATATATAACTATATATATAGTATATATAACTATATATATATAGTATATATAACTATATATATAGTATATATATAGTATATATAACTATATATATATAGTATATATAACTATATATATAGTATATATATATAGTATATATAACTATATATATATATATATATATATATATATATATATATATATATATATATATAGGGTGCCCACAAAGTCTGGTTACATAATCTACAGGATGCTTCCACAAAGTCTGGCTACATAATGTACCAGACTTTCTGGAAAGTCTGGCTACATAATGTAGTCAGACTTTGTGGACATCCTATATATATATATATATATATATATATATATATATATATATATATATATATATATATATATATACATACATATATACCTATTTATTAATATATATGTTTATTTTATTTTATTCTTTATTTTATTTATTTATTTCTTTTCTATTGCTATTGTCAATTTCAAAAATTATTTTGTGTCGTTATCCTAGAGTAAAGTTCATCCTGTGTACACAGTTGTTCATTATTTGTCTCCTACAATTTAATAAATGTTGGGGTTCTTTAAAGAATAGGATAGAACATTTTTCATTTACACATAATCTACATGGATCGTTTAGGTGTCTACATGTACTTGTTTGTCTTACTATTTTCCATTAGATTATTGAGTTCCCAGTATTTGTTAGCTAGTGCTGTTTTTATTCATATATATATATATATATATATATATATATATATATATATATATATATATATACTCGTAAGTTACATTTCAAATTTAAAAAAAAAATCATTTTACCTCTCCGCATTTTGCAAGTCCTTGACAAAGTGCAGAAACGTATCCGCAATTTGATTGGCTCTACCATTTCTTTTTCATTGCAACATCTTTCTCACAGACGTGATGTTGCTAGTCTCAATCTTTTATATATTATTATGATATGTGTTCTTCAAAATGTTCCGATCTAGTCCTTGTTTTTTTTTTTTTTTGTCTCAGCTCATTTGACTCATTGGTCTAGTGGTCTTTATATCGCCTGTACTGAGGATTGAACCCTTAACCTGCAGAAGACTGTTACATAGAACTGATTCACCACTTAGCACTTCATCCATTGCGCTGTGACACTGCATATCTAAAACAAGAATCGGTTTAAAGCTGTTAAATTTCATACTAGAATTGTCCACATCGACTCGTGGCGCAAACAAACATCTTTGCTGCAGCTTGCTTGCCATAAGTTTTCGTGGTTCTTCGAAGTAAAAAAAATCTAGTACACCCGTTTCGTAGCTGATACGAGGTTATGTTCGACAAAGAAGTGATCTGAACATCTTCGTAATAATACGTAATAATACGTAATAATACGTAATAATACGTTAGAAACCACTTTATGTCCGTGTGTACGTTATCACTAGTGTTATGACAAGAGAATATTCTCATCATTGTTTGTACTCTCGAGTATATATCCGACACAGACACAGTTAATCAACCGAGAACCACATCACTCTATATAAAAGCGTATAAGATATGAACGGATATACACTCGAGAGTCAAAACAATGAAAAGAATATGCCGTTGTCCTAGCCCTAGTTATAGTCTCGTAGACGCATTTTAAAAAATGAGACCGTCGGATGGTGCTTGGTGATGAAGCATACAATACAAGATCCCCCTACATCAACTACTGACATGGGAATCTCCCCTTCTGATATGACACTATCGTTTTCCGGTGAGCGTTACTTGGTTGCCCCCCCCCCTCTCTCTCTCTCTCTCTCTCTCTCTCTCTCTCTCTCTCTCTCTCTCTCTCTCTCTCTCCAGAAGTGGAAAATACTCAAAACACTCATCTAGCTAAAACCACTATCGATAATTTCTCACACTCCTTATCTGTGCCTAAACCTAAATGTAGATTCCATGAACAAATCTTCTTTCTCAGAACTGCACGCCTGTTGCCAAGGTTGCTGAAAATATGGTGGGATCATTTTACCGCTACAGCAGATATCTCACTGCCGATGAAATTCTCTATCTCTATAAGAGCCAAGTACGTTCGAGGATGGAGTACTACTGCCACATCTGAGCAGGAGCTGCTAGAAGGAGCTTATCCTACCTGGAAAGAGTTCAAAATAAACTTAGTAACCTAATAAGAGATGCTCTTTTCTCTTCCCTGCAACCTCTTTACCACAGAAGAGACGTTATGCGCCTGTCTCTGCTTTATCGTTATTTTTATGGCAAGTGCTCGTCTGGGCTCCAATCTATGGTCCCCCACTCGCCAAACTTTCACGAAAAACACTCGTCTAGTTGAAACCACTATCAATAATTTCCCCCAACTCTTTATCTGTGCCTAAAGCTAAACGTAGATTCCATGAACAAAACTTCTTTCTTAAAACTGCTTAAAATTGCCTTTCCAACTGACTACAGTCTGGCTTCAGATCAAGTCTCACGTAAACAAGTTCTTGATGAACCGTCCCCCTAAGTAATCCAATTTACAAAATTCCCACTACTTATGTTTACTACGCTATAATCCCATTGACTAATGTATACCCATTAACCCTTATCCTCTAGTGGCTTCCGGGCCTTGATAAGTGACGATTCCTGTGTAAAAAAAAAAAAGAAAAAAAACGTCCGAGAACAGGAACGGTACGATCAAAGGTTGCTATGACCAGATGAATCTAAAAAAAAACTTGATGTGAAGAGGAGAACCATCCATTTCATAGCTGACACGAAATTAAGTTCAGCAAAAAAAAAAGCGATCTGAAAATCTCTATAATAATACGTTAAAAACCACTTCGTGTTTGTACGTACGTTATCACCTTTCACGCACATTTTTGAAAATTGGTGATTAATCTGACGTCGCTTAGGTAAAAAAAATTTTTTTTTTTTTAATTCTGACTTCTCTCATTTTAAAATATCAAATTAAGTCGCCCCGTCAACTACAACAAAACGATTTTAAATAAAAACATTTTTTTTTTTAAAGTGGTATTTTGTTTTTGTTTCTGGTTGTAGAATGTCTACTTGCCAATTATTTTGTACGGTAAAAAAGTAAAAAGACTATGTCGTTTTTGTAAATAACTAGCATGTATAAATTTACCTGTTATTCCTTTTTTTTTTTAAAATATGAAATCGCCCGATCGTCGAAAATAAGATTCAAGCAAGCAATGAAAGACGCCCGGACGGTCCACAGAGTTTTATAATTATATAGATAGACTAGCGGAGGTGGGGGGAAGGGGCGCCCGGCTTTGCCCGGTCGTAAAATACGTTTAAATATGCTATTTTAATTCGTTCAGATTTCGTATATATTATTATAGAGTCGTGATTTCAAAAGTGAAAAAAAAAGTATTTAATTGCCATCAGCTAGAATCGAAACCGAAAGCAAAACTGTAGCATTCAAAGCTGGTGACGTTACCACTGTACCAACGTTAAACGCGCATGAACTGATTAAAAATAAACTAAGATGAATATACAAAATGTTTAACGATTTTTTCAATTTGGACCCCTTTTTGACCCCTTAAAAGCAATTTTAACCGGTTAAAGGCCTAAAAAAGAACGTAATGTACTTGCAATAACCCTTATCCCTGAGTGGCTTCCGGGCCTTCATAAGTGGTGACCACTGTGTAAAAAAAAAAAAAAATATGGAGACACACAGAAAGACAAGCATATAGCGTTTTATATATTAGATAAAATTTCTACAATTTTAAGCTAACAAATAAAGAAGAAACGGTGATTATGCAGAATACGGACCGTGTTGAAATAAAAACGTTATTATTTAGAAATCCATTTTAACATGGACTTGTTATTTTTTGTATTTTTTTTTAAACTATTCTGTAATTTCAGCTAACAATTTAATGGACAAAAGATAATGTAAAACTTTAATTTAACTTGAAAGTTCTTTATAAAAATAGCACGGTTCGTAAGTGCACAAGTGTTGAAGAAACATATTTGTTCTCATCTATTTATAGAAAAATTTTATGCGAATAACAATTATTTTTATGGAAATGGTCAGTTTTATTCTTAATGATCGTTCATGCTAACAGACACTCATTATTTCAAAAGAAATATTGCTATTAACTATATTCAGCAATGTCGAATCCCTAACAACATCTCAGGAAGAGACCAGACTACAGATGTGAACAAGACGGGTGGAAAATGCACCCCCTTCTACTGATATGCAAATCTCCCTTTCTGGGGTCTTCGTCCCGGTCCAGAAACACCCGAAGAAGAGGTAGTAATGACTAAACTACATGTAGTTCACACTCGTGTTACTCACATCTACTAAAATGTGCCAGGTGCCCTACACAGTACATCATATACTGACGGGCTGTGTGGATTTTAAACGGACCCAGATAAAGCATTACCAGGAGAATAGTCTAAGCGAGATATTTAAAAAAAAATCGACCCAGAAAAATTGAATTCTTGAAAGACATTAAAATATATAACAAAAAATAACAAAAGATTCCACAAGAAAAACCAAAAATAAAATTAACCAATATCTAATACATTACAATTAATGTTTCTAAATGACCCCAAAAATGTTGATATGCCGTAAAACAAAACAAAACAAAAACATCTTGGGTCTAATGAAAAACAGCAGGTGCTTGTGAAAAGAAATAGGTTGATCAAAAGTTGCTACGACTATGACTAGATGGGTCTACAAAAGCGGATTCAACCATCTGCGAATCTGGAAAAAAAGACCACACGATGCAACAGTTGCAACAGTTGCAACACTGCATTGTCTTTCCTCTAGTACCAAACCGGTGCAGAATGCAATACATTACCATCATAACCCCCCCCCCACACACACACACACACACAACACCAAAGCCAGCCTGATCGCCGCCATACACCGAGTATTCACCGAGCTCCCACCGGCGCTTGTGGAAAAGGCGTGCTCTCAGTTCCGGACCCGTATTGAGGCGGTGATTGAGGCTGAAGGTGACTACATTAAATAGATGTCAGATTTACTAAATAATCAAGTTACCTGAATTGATTTTTTTTTTTCCAATAAAACTGTAAAATAAAGTTGTAGCGTTGTATTTTTAGGGTGACAAATTTATCGTTTCACCGTGCACGTAATATTGTTTTTGATTAAGACGACATATTTAAAAAAAAAAAAAAAAAAAGTCGACTGTATCTTAACAATCATCGAAACGGATGCTGAGAAAAAGATTTTTTTTTCTTCGAATGAATACTAGCAGTGCGACCCGACGTTGCTCGGGATTTAAAGAGGATTAACAAACGTTCCACACTTCTGATATTCTTATTGCCATCGATATCGGTGAAATCGCTCATTCGTCAATCAAATCAATCGATTGCCTGCTCTTGTCAGGAGCTCTCCGCTGTGCACTGGGAGGAAGCTTCACATGCCTACCCGTAATGACTTAGTCTACATTGCACTGTAGAGAACCTACTGTTGATTTTATGAAATTATTTTTAATTTTATATAATTACTTGAATTAAGTTTAAAATGCAAAAGTCAATTATATTCTAAACAGAATCGTTCATTTTGAACGCGCCTCTGACTTATCAAAGAACCTACTGTTGATTTTATAGGCCGAGCCATTCTGCTTGGGTGGTTATAAAACTTCTTAAATGCAATTAAGTTGGTAGACTGTATAAAAGTGTTAACTTTGACCAAAATTGGACTGTTTCTTCTTTAATCAGATTTCTTTGATTATCGATGTTCGATACTTATCAGAGGCATTCCGATACAAAACCTATCTAAAAACACTCCTAAACATATACGGTAGATTTGTGTGAAATTTAAAAAAAAAACAAAAAAAAACACATCGATCCAGTCGTTTTGGAGTCTATAAGGAACGAACTCACATACACACACAAAGTGCCTTTTATATATAAGTAGAGAAGAGATAAATGAGTACAATAACAATTCAAAGGATTGTGTGAAAATGTTGGAAACTGACCACGTGACTCAAAGACATGCAAATAAGATTAGGAGCTCTGGGGAACGGAACATTGCCTGATTGAAAGTCTAATGTAGTGTTTGTATTTAGTTATCCTCCCACGAGTGCAGAGTTAGAAACCAAAGTCGGTTTTTAATGTGAGGGGGGCGGGGGGGGAACAAAAATAAAACTTGTCTCAGTAATGAAGGATTTCTCCTCCACTGACCGAGATAAAAAAAACAAAAAAACAGTGAAGCATAATATCAGAACAAATACTACACTTTGAGCTATATATATATATATTTTTTTTTCGGGATGTACAAAAAAAACTTTTTAAAAACAAAAAATTAGGCACAAAGCCACTCAAAAATTGGGGGCGGGGGAGGGGGTCTATGGTCATCCGCGTCCCTGTATCTTTGCTAGTCTATGTTTGATCCTAGATAAAGTTCTCATTCACCAAAATACCTCAATCACACCGGGGATCTTCCTACTTCCCAAATAATGTCGTGTGTGGATGTTTTCTGTTTTGGGGGGTTTTGTTTTTGTTTTTGTTTTTGTTTTTGTTTTTTTGTGTGTGTTTTTTTTTAAATCGGAGTAAAAGTAAAATCTCTTCTCTACAATGATATAAATGCAACTTTGCCTGTGTTTGTGAGTGCGTTCCTTATAGACTCCGAAACAGCTGGATAGATTTTCTTTAAAATTAAAAATAAAGGTATTGCTAAGTCCGTCGGAGCATTTTGCTTAATTTTCGATTTTTGAGGCTCCCTAAATGACCGTCTCGTGTCAGATATTTTGTTCTTGTTCTAACTTAAGCGCTCGACACTATTTTTTTTCGCAGTAAATAAACGCTTTAAAATAAATTAAACCATAAAAACTTAACCAGGTAGGTAGAAGAGTAACTAATCTTGCCTTTGGTAAAATTTAATCGTTATGTATATTTTTGTACCACTTTTTCGACCTGTTGTCTTTACTATAAAATGCCCCATTCTTTTTTTGTATTCTGGGATAGGGTACAGAATAGTTAACAGTTGAAAATGCTGGTAAAAACCCACTAAATAAATGCCACTCGTGTTTTGAAATAAACAAACGCTTTAGGATAATTTAAACCGTAGAAAAATTTATCCCAGTAGAAAGAAGAGTAGCTCTAGGTGTGTCAGAAATTTCGTGAAAACTATTGAATAATTCCACCCGCTATCTTTCCAAGCTTATAACTCCTCGAAAAATGTCGTTCTAATTTTTTTTTCAATTAAAGGAGCAAGGACAAAGGTTTCATTAAAAAAAAACAAAAAAACAAACAACGTGTTTTTTTTTTGTTTTTTTTTTTAAGTTTTAAACTTCGGACTTTGCAGGTAAATTTCTAAAAAACACTATTTTTTTTTTTAAAATTTGAATATATTATTTATTGATCTTTTATCTTCGATTTGTGATATATAAAACTTTGGTACATAAATTAATTATTTACTTTTTAATAGACATTTGAAAATGGGGGGGGGGCGTGAATTAAAAAAAAAACGTTTGTCTAAAATATTATATTCGGTTTATTGGAAACAGCATAAAATTTCACATTGACCCTGAAAATATCGTAAAAATAGAATCAATAGAAAAATTTTGATAGATTTTTAAAGTTTAAAAATTGAAAAATACTGAACTCGTAACATTCAATTAATTTCATTACTATTTTTTTTTTTAATATTTCTATTACTTTTTATACAACTTTAATAGTTTATTTTGGGAGTATAATCCATAAAGAAAATAAACAACCCACCTTTAAAAGAGAAATTACGAGTTTTTTATATTTTATTTGCAGTTTCATGTTAGGGGTGTCAAAAACTCCTACAAAAATTCTGATACATCTAGAGTAGCTTATCTTGCCTTTGGTAACATTTAAATGTTATTTATTTGTTGTTGGGGGCTTTCTTTTTTTTTTGTTTTTTTTTTTAACTTCTTTTTCGTTGTGTTATCTACGCCATAAAAGACACGAACAATGAAATAACTCACCGTGGTGCCTTCTTTCCGTCAGGTCTCGATAATCGCACAAAAATCGAAGTTTAAACAAAATACTGAAAGAAACCCACCCAATAAATGTTACTGTGACAGGTTTTGGGTGTGCACACGTAATTGCCTAAAAATGCAGAATTTATTTTTCATTTTATTTATTTTATTTATTTTTAAGAAGTTTTTATTTTTTATTTAATTGCGGCTCTAACCCTACTGCGGGTGTAATCGGCTTCCTCCGAGGGAGGGAAATTCTATGAGAGTACGAAATTAAAAGCGGTTTCCAGTCGCATGTATATCCCCGTTAGGTTTTTTTTTTTTTTTTTCAACTCTTGCAAGGAGGTGTCGACGTCCCCCTACATACAGCACCTGGTATTCCTAAATTGGGCACCCATCTGCTCAACGTTGTTCAACTTCGGTGATCTAGCGAGAACCGGTGCGTCAAAGTGATTATGCCGTATTAAGCGATTAAGCTGTGGTGTGGGGGAGTTAATTTACAATAATACTCTAACAAATAATACAGATAAGTTTCTATACGTTAAAAGTATACGGATCGAAGGATAACTTAATTCTACTGCGTTTGGTATAAGTTATTTGTTTTCGAGTATTAACTATTATGTACCTCTACCCCAGAAATAATTAAAAAAAAAAAAAAAAGAGCGAAACGACTCACCGTGATGTCTTGCACGGAAATAGCCGTCGATAGAACCTGCAGAAGGCTGAATATGCCTTGGACATTCATTTTTAAACCACCGGAGACTTCGAAGACGTGATGGATAACACGCACCTAACGTTGTTACCTGTCCTCGCGGACGGTATAGCACACCACCACCGCCAACGCCACCACCTGCTTGATCAAGTCCTGTGCAAGAATAGGCAAGACGTGGGATGGGGAGGAAAAGAAGTTTGATAAAAAGAATCAAATCAAATTACGAAACAAAAAGATAAAAAGACCAAATTGATCGACCTGTCGACGGGTCTTGGGAGTCGTCGTTATGCGCGATGCTGCAAAGGGGTGAAAAAAAGTGTATTTTCTTTGTCCTTGTTCTAAGTTGACATTCATATCATTTTGTAGCGAGGGAAGGAGGCGTAGGGAATACCTACCACGAAAGGTTAGAAGAAAGGGAATAGGCGTATCCGTGACCCGTTGGGTCACAACCGCCGCGATTGTACATTCGACAGTAATTTTTAGGAGAAAATTCGTAAGCTGTAACATCTTTTTAAGGCATTCTTTTTGCATACCTTAAAATCTTTTCTTTTTTTTTTTTTTTTTTTTGCTTTTTGCTTTTTTTTTTACAAAGGAGTCACAACTTATCAAGGCCCAGAAGCCATTTGAGGATAAGAGTTAAATCGTGTATAGAAATCGATGGGACAATATTATAGCAATCATTAGAAGTGTAAATTTGGTAAATTGGATTACTTAAGAGGAACTGCCCATCAAGAACTTGTTTACGTTGGACTTGAAGACGACCATATTGCAGTCAGCTGGAAAGCAGGCAAACGGTAGAGAGTACCACAGGTGTGCAGTTCTAAGAAAGAAACTTTGTTCATGGGATCTACGTTTAGGTTTAGGCACAGATAAAGAGTAGGAAAATTTATTGTGGTTTCAGTTAGACGAGTGTTTCCCGTGAATGTTTGTCGAGGGGGGGGCATAGATTGGAGCTCAGACGAACACTTGCCATGGCAATAACGATAAAGCAGAGATTGGCTCACAACGTCTCTTCTGTGAGAAAGAGGTTGCAGGGAAGAGAAAAGGGCATTCCTCACTAAGCTACAAAGCCTATTTTGAACTGTCAAACAGGATAGGCTCTTTTAGCAGCTCCTGCCCAGATATGGCAGCAGTACTCCATCCTTGGACGTACTTGGCTTTTATATTATCTTTATCCTTGTTTTTTATTTTAATGTTGTTGTTGTTGTTGTTATTATTATTATTATTATTATTATTATTATTATTTTATTTACTATTATCATTATCATTATCATTATTATTGTTGTTGTTATTATTATTATTATTGTTATTATTATTGTTGTTATTATTATTATTATTATTATTATTATTGTTGTTATTATTATTATTATTATTATTATTATTATTATTATTATTATCATTATTATTATTATTATTGGCTCACATGGAGCTTTCACACAAGTAAACAAACGATCTGATTGGAAACCTGTGGTGTTCTCTGGAAGCTGAGTGACAATAAGTCTCCCCAGACATTCAGCTCTCTCCACCTCCTTCGATAGCATTTGTAAATGAATTTGCATCATCGCAACAACCTCTTACCATTGATTTCTCGCTGGCAGGGGCCATTGGTTTATACGGGAATTTGAGTGGCACTCAGTCTCCCCAAGGTCTCAGTTCTCTTTGCGCTTGTCCAGCCGAGGTCTGGCTAGCAGTCTCTCCTCAGTCTTTCAGTCCTTCTTGACTCTTCTTGGCTCTTTGGTATCATTTTTTTATTGAGAGGAGCGGTGATGAAACAATGGGGGGATGCATGATAGGGATGTAGAACTTGTAGATATGCAGCTTCGGTGTTCTTCATTCCCTGTTAACGCTTATTCGTTATATTGTCTTCTTGTATTATTCTCCGCATTCAAGATGTTTCCTTAATATTTCCGTCGTTTTCATTATCGTAAGTCGTTGTACTTTTGCAGTTATTCCTCTGATTCCAATTTCTGACATTCTTTTTTCGAAGTTTTTCGGAATTGTTCCTAGTGCTCCTACTATTATCGGTACTATTTGGATTTTCTTCATCATCCAAATCCCTTTTAACTCTCTGGCTAGCTCTGTGTATTTGCTTCGTTTCTCCTTTTCTTTCATATTCACCCTAAGTCTACGATTTGACAGGATTTCTCTTTCTTGTTAATTATTACGACATCTGGTCTTCTTGCTTGGATGGGTTTGTCCGTCTGTATGTCCATGTTCCATAGGATTTCGTGGTTCTCGTTTTCGAGTGCTGTTGCAGGTTTATGCTTGTACCATTTGTCTGTACACTCAAAATGCAGTCATTTGCACAATTCCCAGTGTACCGCCCTCCCCACTTGGTCATGCCTGTTTTTGTATTCTTTTTGAGCCAGTTTGCTGCATTCAATTACTATATGGTTTATCGTTTCATCTCTTTGTCCACATCGTCTGCATTTGGTGTTTTCTTGTGTTTTATCGATCCTTGCTTTGATATGGTTGGTTCTTATCGAGTTATCTTGTGCTGCAGTTAGTAGAGATTCAGTTTCTCGGTTTATATGTCCTTTTCGCATCCATGTCCAGGTGTTTTCATTATTCTCATCTTTTGTCATTCTTATGAATCTTCCGTGGAGTTGTTTCTCTTCCCATTTGTCTCTCTGTTTTCTGTTTTGTTGCTTTTTCTTTCAGTGTCTCTCGCTGCCATAATTATCCTTTCAGTGTTTTGCATTATGTATTTTTCTAGTCTTTTTTCGTGTCCTTCACACAGTCTTCTATACAGATCAGTCCTCTCCCGCCGTCTTTCCTTTTCACATAGAGTCTGTCAATATCGTCCTTTGGATGTAGTGCATTATGCATGGTCATGAGTTTCCTGGTTTTCTGGTCGAGTTGTCTTCTTTTGCCCATCCTATAAACGGTCCAGAGTATCTTACTAGTGATACTACCCATGTATTTATACTTTTTATTAGGTTTCTGCTATATAATTTCGTTTCCAGGAGTTTTCTTGTTCTCCTGAGGTATTCCTTTCCAATTTTCTCTTTCATTTCTGTTGCTTTGATGGTGTCTGCTTCCAGAATTCCCAAGTATTTATAGTCGTCTTGTTCCCCTAGTGCCCTCATTTCTGTTTGGTTGGGTAGTTCCATGCCTTCTGTCGTTTCCAGTTTTCATTTTCTTATAACCAGATGTGCGCACTTTTCCATTCCAAATTCCATTTGGATATCTTGGCTGAAGATTCTGGTAGTGTTAATTAGTGTCTCTAGCTCCTTTTCGGTCCTTGCAAAGAGTTTCAGATCGTCCATGTACCTCAGATGGTTCATTTTTTTCCTCTGTATTGGAGAACTTGTATCCGGCTTGGCACTTTCGCAGAATACTGTTCAAGGGCATCATGGCTATGATGAACAGTAGTGGTGATTGTGAGTCTCCTTGGAAGATGCTTCTTTGTATGGTAATTTCTGTTATGTGTTGTCCATCAGCTGTCAATTCCAGTCTCCATGTTTTCATTGCATTTTCTATTACGTTGGTGATCCCGCTTGGTATTTTATACATTTTTAGGCATTCTATTATTCATGCTTGGGGAATCCTGTTGTACGCTTTTTTGTAGTCGATCCATGCCATGGCTAAATTCTTTCTCCTCCTTTTTACCTCCTTTAGGATCTTTTGATCTATATATAACAGATCATGTGTTCCTCTTTTTCCTTTTTGGCATCCTTTCTGTTACTCGGAGATGAGTCCACGGTTATTCAGGGAGTGGTAGATTTGTTCCCTCAGTTGTGCTGTCAGTATCTTCCACATAGTTGGTAAGCATGTGATTGGCCTATAGTTGCTAGGGACGGTTCCTTTCTTCGTGTACTTCTGTAGCAGTGTGGTTCTACCTTTCGTCATCCAGTCTGGTACGCTTGCTTCCTGTATACATCTTCTCGGGTTTTGGGCTAGCCTTTCGTGTAAGGTTGTGAATTTTTTGAACCAGTGTGCATGTATCCCGTCGTGCCCTGGTGCTCTCGAGTTTGCCATTTTTCCTATGGTTTTCTTTAGGGTTTCCTTGCTGATTTCATTCACTGTTCCTTCTTCTATTTGTTGTAACTCTTCTTTCATGTCTTTCAGCTATTCGGCATTTCTATTGTGATCTTGTCGCTTTTCCCATATTTTACTCCAGTAGAGTTTTGTTTCTGTTGGATTTGGTTGTGCTGTTTTTGTTTTTCCTCCGTTCACATTTTGGTAGAATTGGCTTTCATTAGTTTCGAATGTTCTGTTTTGTTTGCATTGTTCAGATTTATATCTATATCGCCTCAATCTCGCTTCTTTTGCTTTTATTTTTTGGTTTAGTTCTTCATGTTTCTTGTTTAGCCTCTCCCTGTCAGTTACATTTCTAATATTCTGTTTTCTCCACATTGCTTTCTTCCTGTTGATTATTTTGTTTTCTTTTTTATGTTTGTGTATTTGGGTTTCTAGTCTTATTTCCCATCCAGGTTGTGTCGGTCCGCTTGTCCCCGGTTGTTTTTTTCTGATTTGAGATTCATACTTACCATTTTGGCGCCTGCGTAAATTAGGTTGTTTAAGTCTGTGATTGTATTTGTTCGGATATTATATTTATCTCATTTGCTTCATTCTCTGTTAGTTCTGTTTCATTGTTCTCGGTTTCCACGTTTGTAAACTTCGTTCTTTGTTGGTCCTCGGCCTTTGGTGTTTTTACTTGTGAGTCTTCAACTTGTGGGGTTGCTCTACGTGCGGTTGCGTTGGGGGATGTTTCTTGTTCAGTTTCATCATTTATTTTTCACTGAATTTCTGTTAGTTCTAGTTTAGAGAGCCAACCTTTCTTGAGTATCAGTCTTGCTTAGTCAGCAATTCTTTGTTCTGTCGTATGGTAGTCACTGGATAGGTCCCATAGTTCTTTCATTCGTTTCCGATAACCTCCATATCTATATTCAGGATGGCTTCTATAGTAGCATTCCATTACGAGTTTATTCTCTTTTGTGGTCCATTTATTTCTTTGTTTTCTTTTTTTTTTCATTTCGATGGTTATCATGGTTGTGCTGTGTTTGTTCGGTATCATTTTGTTCCCTGAAATTAAAGGTTATACTTACCAGTTCAGCGTCCATGTTATTTGAGTTTCTGAAACTAGAAAGTTGGCCAACATTCGCAGGATGACGACCGGGTCCCCCATGCTGGCTACCGAAAGAGCACCTGCCGGTCATGACACCCAGATCTTTCTTCTGGGTCCCATGGTTTGGATTATTTGTAATTGACATTTTTCATATTTTGGTGTTTGTGGCAACACCGAGCCCAGAATTGTTTTACCTGTGGTTCTGACGCAGGGATAGTGTAAAGCTCCCATGTATACAAGAGGTATCGTGCACTATCACACATACATATGGGATATGAACAAAAACAAAAACAAAAAAAACTAAGTATTCTACTTAGTAAAAGTCGAAAGTCATGCTCTGAAAGAGGGCGTTTGAAGATAGGTCTACCTGACACCATACTGCTTAGCCGCTGGAAATGTTGTATGGGAAAAGAGGAGGGCGGCCATTTTCCCCTCCGCTGTGGTAGTACTTAATTACATATTTCAGAGACGAGGCAAATTTCTACGTCAGTATTGGTAAAAAGACTGGTTTCTGTTATAAATTCGAACTAACATTTAACTAGATAATTCGCCTGTCGCCCGTCTGGTTATTTTTGCATTCATTTCTAGAGGATTTTCATTAAATTTGAATTGACAAGCAGAATTATACGTTTATATCGAAACAAAGGCTGCTTTCTGAGATAAATTCGAAACAATATTTAACTTTCTTTTTTTTATTTTAAAAGACGTAAACTCACATTTCGTTGTTTTCTTTAAAAAAGTTTTCTGTCACGAGTGTGCTAATCCCTAACCCTCTCTGGGCTCCTGTCTTGAGTTAAATGCTAGGTCGTTGGTCAGTAGAGGGTAAGGATAAGGAGAGTGTGTGGGGTGTGTGTGGGAGGGGGGGGGGTTACAGTCCTTTCTAGTACAAACATACGCGCATGTATATATGTATACACATACGTAAACATTCTGCCTGTCTTTGCCAAAAAAGGATTAAAAAAAAAGAGT
>NC_136515.1:4523942-4553942 GCF_053919585.1 Euprymna scolopes | reverse complement strand
TGTCAGCGTGATTATGCCGTATATATCTTACGTTTTACCTTATTGCAAATAAATAAATCAACGTGTAGTATCTGTTCTCAATGGTGTGCATGGGGAGAGAGATTACAAATCGGGAGGGGAAGGGATATCTAATCGTATGCAAGCTATCTCCTCCTACCACCTCTTTAACACAGAAGAGACGCTGGAAGCCATTCTCTGCTCTGTTGTTATTTTCATAGCAGGTGCTCGACTGAGCTTTAATCTGTCCTCCCCTCTATAAAACATTCACAACACTCCTCTAACTACAACCACTGCCAACAATTTCCTTTATTTTCTACCTTTGTCTAAATGAAAATTCTACGAGCAAAGTTTCTTTTCTAGAACTACCTATCTGTGGAACACAATAGCGTGGAGCTGCTTCTTGGCTAACTATAAGATGTTCGTTTTCAAGTCCAATGTAAACAAGTTACATCATTAAACCCTATCTAAGTTCCACCATTATTGATCATCATATCTGACATTCATTAACCCTTATCCTCGAATGGCCTTTGAGCCTTGATAAGTAGTGATACATAGTAAAAAAAGAAAGAATCCCCTTTTAAAAATATTTCTCGTGACTAGGACTTATACTTGAATGTTGGGATCATCACAAAACCTATGCACGCTGTACGGATACTACACTTCACGTATTTTGTCCTCCGTTAGTGAAGGAGAAAATCTTTCTAGACTGAGGTAATTTTGCATATTGTTCCAAACCCAGGTGCTCCTTTTTGGCTGAGGTGGTTTTTCCCATATCAAAGTGAATAGGAACCTTGTGTCCAACTTCGCCCACGAAATAAAACCAAAAAGAAAGAGTTTCAAAAAAGCATAAAAGACTTTAGTGCTTGTGTAAATTTGAGATCTTTTAAACCGACGCATTTCAGGTGAAAACATTATTACGTACTTACGTGTCATTTCGAAATTAGTATAAATTCCAAAAATTCCAAAAAATGATTCCGTAGAAAAATAATTACAGGTAAAAATAGAATTTATCGAATTATCGAGTTTTATCCTATGTTTTAATATGGAAGAGTTACGCAACCAATTAAGTATAACAACTGACTTATCTCCCTTGACTTAAATTGATTTAAATTGAGGGTCCGCCATTTTTAAAGAGATCGTAATTTTTGGTGATTTTTTTTTGTTAAAAAATACATCTACCACATTTACTGGATGATTTTTCATATTTTTTTTTTCTTTTTTAGAATTTATCCTACTTTCAATGTGACACGTAAGTACGTAATAATGCTTTTACCTGAAATGCGTTGGTTTAAAAGATCGCCAATTCAAACAAGAACCCACGATTATTTTAAGCGGTTTGGTTTGGTTGCTTTGTTTTATGGCATATCAACCCTTTTAGGGTTATTTAATGACGAATCCAGTTTTTTTGGAAATAGTATTCATGTTGCATTCAGTTATTTTGTAGAAGGTTTTTATTCTTAAAACTCTTTGTATCTCCCTTGTTCAGTGGTGGAAGATGTGGCTGGTTACCTTTAATGCATCCAAAACCAAACTCCTATCCTTACATCATCAACGCTCTGATCCCCATCTGGCATCAATTGTGATGGATGGCTCTCGTCTGGGTGAGGCGCCGTGTTTTGACAAGCTTCTGGGTTTGACCTTTACTCCTGATCTGAAATGGAACACGTACATTAAGTCTGTTGCCAAGGTCGCTGGAAAGATGGTGGGATCCTTCTACCGCTCCGGAAGATATCTCACTACTGATGCAATTCTCTATAAAAGCCAAGTACGTCCAAGGATGGAATACTGTTGCCATATCTGGGCAGGAGCTGCTAAAAACAGCCTATCCTGCCTTGACAGAGTACAAAATAGACTTTGTGGCTTAGTGGGGGATGCCCTTTTCTCTACTCTGCAACCTCTCTCCCACAGAAGAGACGTTGCGAGCCTATCCTTGTTTTATCGTTATTTCCATGGCAGGTGCTCGTCTGAACTCCAATCTCTGGTCCCCCCCTCGCCAATCTTTCACGAAAAACACCCGTCTAGCTGAATCCACTGTGAAAAATTTCCCCCACTCTATATCTGTGCCTAAATCAAAACGCGGATTCCATGAACAAAGCTTCTTTCTTAGAACTGCACGCCTGTGGAACTCTGTTCCGTCTGCCTGCTTCCCACCGGACGACAGCTTGGATGTCTTCAAGTCCAACGTTAACAAATTCCTAATGAACCGCCCCCTTAAGTAAACACTTCATCAAATCTCCACACTAACGTAATGTACTTGCAATAACCCTTATCCCTGAGTGGCTTCCGGGCCTTGATAAGTGGTGATCACTGTGTAAAAAAAAAAAAAAAAAAATCTTCAATCGATAGTTTGTAGTGTTTGGTTTGGTTGTTTTATAGTGGATTTTATCGTTTTTCTTCCCTTTTTTTTTCAAAGAAGTCACCACATCAAGGCCCAGACGCCACTCGAGGATAAGGGTTAAAGAGTGAACTGTAGTCAGTAGGATAATATCATAGTAATCGTTAGTAAATTTGGTAAATTGGATTACTTAAGGGGAATGGCTCATCAATAAGATGAATGAGTTTTGCAATGAGAGAAGGGGAAAGGGTTACAGTATTTATGTTTGATGCATCTAGGAAACAAGTCAGGAAGTGAGGAGATAGAAAGAGAAAGAGGAAAAGGCGAAGAAAAGAAGGAAAATGGGGAGAAAAGGTGGGTTGTTGTCTTTGTTTTTGATTTTGAAGAACATAATTAAGTTTTGCAAAAAGAAATAGAAAAACAAAAAGCATCAATGTTAGGTGAATTTCGTCTCAGGAAGCCAATATCTTCAGACAGCCTGATCTGGTAGCACCACTACTTTGAGCAGAAGGGGGTCTATAAGCGGTATTTTTTGTTTGTTTCTTTCAATTTTTTTTTTTTTTTTCATCGTCATTTTTGTTTATCCTTTTGGTGGATCTGGTTCTCCCCCAATTAAACTAAATAGGGAGTTTGCGTCCAACTTCGCCATCGTTTGATATGAAATATATTTAGTTCTCTCGCACTGCAAAAAAATTTAAAAAAAAATAAAATTACACCAAGGTCGGAAAGTGAGATTGAGAAGTCAGCGCCCCCGAGGAGGAACACTGCTACCTGCAAAAAATGCCTGAGCAGATCCGCCGGTATTCCCCAAAGAGAAAAGGCAAAACCTTGGAGGGTGGATCTCCTAGAACTGCACAGAACCAACATCACACCGCAATCAACAGGGAGAAATTCATTACAGGAATGGTCTAATCCGTGTTGTTTTTGGTGGCCGAGGTTAAACATCCCTAGCCAGATTGATAAGACCAAATAAAACAAAAAAATAAAGATATACAATAAAAGAAAAGCATGAGAGACTTTTGATGGGGGTGGGGATAGCTACTGAAGAATCTTTGACAAATTTTATCTTTGTGGGTGAACTCTACATCCCCCCTCCCGCATTCCGCCATTCAATCCCTTTGATGTCTATAGCGGCATCGACGATTTTTTTTTTCTTTTCACGGTCATTCGTGTCTTTGTGACGTTAAATCATTTATCATTGTCGGCGCCATTTTGGTTTTCGAGATGCATCCTAAACATCTTATATGTGGTCCTGTCCGTTAGTTTGTTAGTGGGTCATTTTCTTTTCTTTTCTTTCTTTTTTTTTTTTTGTATTAACAAGTGGTCGCTCATCAAGGCCCAAAGGCCACTCGAGAACAAGAGTTAATGGATTGTGTGTACGGTAGATGGTTAGACTAATACTACGACGATTGCAGACGATAAGTATTTGTCTGCCTCCCACAATGAGAACTGTGAGACAAGAGCCAGAAAGTAGGATTGAAGAATTCAGTACTCTGACCTGCAAATAAAAAAGAGAATGCCTAGACAGTCCTGTCAGCATTACTCATTAAGGGCGCCTCAGATAGAGAAGGCAAAGCATTGGAAGGTAGACCTCATAGAACTGAAAAAAAAAAAACAGCATTATACCACAATTTCTTCAAAGGAAAATGCCATTTCAGAAATAGTCTTGACCAATGTTTCCCGAAGTGGGCGGTATCGCCCCCTTTGGGGTGGTGCTTATATATCGGAGGGGGTTGCAGTAACGCAAAAGGGAGCGGTTTGGGGGGGGCGTTAACTAAAAAGTAGACATACACATATATAGAGAGAAAACGTTTTATGCTAAAGAATACACGTATATGAAAGTGTGCGTATATATATATATATATATAGGCACCGCCAAAAATGGCCGAAAAATCAAGTTGTTGTTGTTTTTTAAAACGAAATTACATTTATTAAAATCCATTATTTCTGAGTAACTTTTTTTTTCCAGAAAGATAAAACCCTGAATTTTATCATATAGAAAACAGAATAATGTTAAACTTTTTCTACTATTTTTAATTCAATTTTAAATGTTAAATTTTCCCAAAAAGTTAACAATTGACATTTTTTGTCTTGCACAAAAAACGTACTTAAATATTAAAAAAAAAGGGTTTTTGAAATAATTAATTTATTTATTTATTGTCTAACTAAGATTTAGGATGATTTTCTAAGAGAATATGCAAAAATATTATAATATAAGTACCTGAATTTCAAATAATTCCACTTATTCATATAGGTAACCAAATATTTCGCGTTTACGTAGAGTTCAGATCGACTCTGTTTACGTTTTCTTTTGATGATGAGAAAACTATGGAAGACCAAACAGGCCAAAAAAAACTTATTTTTCAGTGACGAAAATTTCAATGTATTATTAAGCTGAGGCTGGCCAGTACCAGATGGGTGACCATTTGTATGCGTTTGGTTTTTAATGTGTATGTGTGTGGGGGGCAGGCTCCCCAAAATGGGGGGGGCAATTTAAAGCTGAATAAAAAAAAATTATTTCAGCGCGTTTGGTCCACCGTAGTCGAAAGGCGGCAAACGTTTTCAAACGGGATCGAAAAAAATGATGCTATTTTTAACACAAAGGGCACAATATTTATCGAATTTTTTTTTTTGGTATCGATTATTCAAAGCATGCCCTGTTTAATAATGGTCATGCATTATTCGGCTCGCTAAAAAAAAATTGTTAATTTATTTATCAAAAATTTTAAAATAGCTTTTTTCGTATAAATATTAAAAAAATTTTTTTTTTGTTTTGCTTAACTTAAATTAATTATTTTACTTAACATATTCACCGAATTTCACACTTCAAAACTCAAAAGCGGGATAATTAAACACAATCGAAGTTCTGATATTCAGACGTCAAAATAAGGTATGCAAACAATTTTTTTTTTTTTTTTTTTTGAATCTATAATTCTGTCCCTTACAACAACACAATATGTTGATTTCAGTTTCAGATGATTATTTTAAGCATATTTGTTCCCACTTCAAAACAAGGGGGGGTTTTGTAAGCAAAAAAATATATATATATAAATATCGTTTATGAAAAATAAGTACACTGTTATAAAGTTCATTCTTCTCCTAATAATCGCTGAAAATTTCGTATTGATCGGATAATTACCTGATTTTTGGTAGATTTTTAAAAAGACGGTCCGTCAAAAAGTACTGACCTGCCCCCCCAGTTTTGGCGGTGCCTATATATATATATATATATATATATATATATATATATATATATAGTAATATTACTAACTAGCTCTACCTACGTATTGAGTACTTTTGAAGTAAATACTTAAAGTTTACGCATAAATCTATACTTTCGTATATTAAATTTATGTGAATAAATGAAGTAGTCATATATATATATATATATATATATATATATATATATATATATATATATATATATAATCATAATTTAGGAATTTAAAATTTGTGATTTGAAAAAGTTAAATTTCAAATATAGAAATTTTATTGTATGCAAAACAAAGAATACAGTATAGTAAAATGTATTTCTTTAACTCATTAGTTTTCGATGTTTATACATCTCCTCGGAGGAAAAAATATTAGCAAATATTATAAAAGGTTTGCACCTGATTTGCTGTAGGTAATAAACATAGAAAATTAAATTAAATGTTTTATAAGTTTTTAAATCATTTTAGCTACATAGAACAAGAGAAATTGTATATTGATGCAGCAAAAAAAAAAAAAAAAGGATATCGAACTTCAAATCGAAAGTGTATGCTAAATCCTATAATGGAAGTTCTTGGTATTCGGCAGGTAAAAAGATCCAACGGTATTGTAATAAATCCAAGGAAACTGGTAACAATCCAATATATACATATTTCCACATTTTTTCTTTAGTTTGATTGGATATCCGGCAAATCTTTGATTATATCAATCCGGTAAAATATTTTTCCATATATCAGTTTCAAAACTCAGTTCAAGTTTTCAATTAATTTGTAAAGAAAAACGAAAAGATATCTGTAGACAGGAAAATAAAATTAAATTAAATTGAAATAAAAATTTAAAATTAAATGAAAATGAAAATAATTAAATGAAAATAAAAATAAAATAATTCAATAAAAATAATCTATTAATATTACTAATAATGTAATAATATAACCAATAATGTAATAATATAACCAATAATGTAATAATATAACTAATAATGTAATAATATAACCAATAATGTAATAATATAACCAATAATGTAATAATATAACCAATAATGTAATAATATAACCAATAATGTAATAATATAACTAATAATGTAATAATATAACCAATAATGTAATAATATAACTAATAATGTAATAATATAACCAATAATGTAATAATATAACTAATAATGTAATAATATAACCAATAATGTAATAATATAACCAATAATGTAATAATATAACTAATAATGTAATAATATAACTTTATAACATTTTCAAGTGTGCTGAATCTTGATAGCATAAACTGCATCAGATTTTTAAAGACTTGCGCGTACAACAATGGCCATCACATTTTACATAAGGAATTACTTTGCTAAATATCCGAAAAACTACTTATTTACGGAAAATTTAAATGCGATATTCGCTTTCAGCATATTCGAAAACGTACAAAAGTCGTCATTTTAAAAGAAAAAATGTTAAGGTGAAAACCAAGTAAAAAATTTACGAAAACTTCTTTTTTTTATATTTGCTTTAAAAAAAAATACATTATATACAGCGTTGGTCATCCGTACCTTTAAATTTGTCTGATGTCACTTCCGCCATATGGCTTTATAAACAAAGAAGTGCGGCTCTTAACGAAATCCAGTATGGCATAAATCACTTATCACAAGTCAACGGCTATATTATTTTTTTTATCGTTTTTAACAGTTTAAAATGTTTATTGTTTGCATGATGTTCAAAGTATTAATAAACATTTGCAAGTAATTTTAACGTCTTTAAACTGCCAATTACGGAAGTTAATGTCATAAAAACGACTTTGAAATAGTTTAAATCGTAAAAAACTAACTCAAATATGTAGGAAAGTAATTGCTATTGCCTTTGGTAACAGTTATTTACTGTACAATTTGTTGTTATCATGTGTTGATAGTTAAATAGATTTTTTTTTTTTATTATTAAGCATTATTGCAACTACTGGGCAAGCTGATCTGAGTTTTATATGTATACTAGCATTTCAGCCCGGCGTTGCCCGGGTGTTTGGTAATGTATGCTGAGCAAAAAAAAAAAAAAGTGATTTTTTTTTAATTTGACCCCTATTATGACCCCTTAAAATTTATAGTTTCGGGCTCAAATTACTTTATTAAGTAAGATCCAGGTTCAAGGAACCTATATCTAAAATTTCAAGTGTCTAGACCCAAAATTGTCGGAGGAGTTTGGTAGAGTTCTTAAAGGTCAAATCGTTGAAATTTGACCCCTTTAACAGCCAAATTTCTGGCTGACACCCGTCACATCGATTTTCCCAAATCTCAGTACCCGGTATTTCAAATTTCGAGTCTATAGACTAAAAATTGACAGAGTTATTGCGTAGGGAAATGTACACAGACAGACAGACAGACAGACACGTTCACTTTTATAAATATATATATAGATGAGCAATTTTAACGTTTTTAAACTGTTAATTACAGAATAAATAAACTACTCCAAATAGTTTAAATTGTAATTTGTTTTGTTTTTTTGATTAAAAACGATTCCAACTTGCAATGAAAAATACAAATAAAACAATCGTAAATAAACTATTGGAGGCGCAAAAAACGTACAATTCTTTTTATCGAGTTTTAAATTTCTATCGATATTTTAATTACGCACAACTTGAGTAAAAAAAAAAAGGGTATTTTTTTTTAAATACGTAAACTAATAAAGTATTTTTTTTTTTGTTTAGTTTCTTTTTTTTTACATTAGAAAACATATTTTTGTTTTCTAATGTAAAAAAAAATCTCAGTACCCAGTATTTCAAATTTCGAGTCTATAGACTAAAAATTGACAGAGTTATTGCGTAGGGAAATGTACACAGAGAGACAGACAGACAGACAGACAGACAGACAGACACGTTCACTTTTATATATATATATATATATATATATATATATACATATATATATATATGTATATATATATATATATATATATATATATATAGAGAGAGAGAGAGAGAGAGAGAGAGAGAGAGAGATTTATATGTAATTCTACTGAGTTCGTGAAATTCAGTATATTTTCATATACCAATGAGTTTTAAGGTAAAAAATGGTTGGCTTAAAGAGTAAGCTACAAAATTATCAAATTTTATAATTGAGCATTAATATAAGCAAAAACAAGTTTTGTTTTTGCTTACACAGTGTGTATATAATATATATATATATATATATATATATATATAATATATATATATATAATATATATATAATATATATATATATATAATGTGTGTATGTGTGTGTTTATATATATATGTATGTGTGTATATATATATATGTATGTATATATATATATATATATATATATATATATATATAAAGAAAGAGAGAGAGAGGTGGGGTAGGAGAGGGGGCGAGGAGAAAGGGGGATTGAGGTAGAAACCATCGTAGAATTTCGCGAGGTCCCGATAGAGACAACGAATTCTTTAATCCGGTCTCTTCTTTTTTTTTTTTTTTTTTTTTTTATTATTATTATTATTATTATTATTATTATTATTATTATTATTATTATTATTATTATTCAGCATCATCATCATCAGCAGCAGCAGCAGCAGCAGCAGCAGCGTTCGGCTGTTCTGTCATCGAAAACTACTGCGATAATAAATGATGCCAAAGGGGCCCGCTTCAAAATTGATTGAACGCCTCCTTTTTGAGTTGTAAAATAAACCAAAAACCTAAACTTGTCGGCATACTTACCTTCCCTTTGAAGTATTTACCTTATAAAATAAGTTGGAAAATTGCATCGTTTTGAAAAAAAATGACCGAATCACGACTTTTTAAAAAAACAAAACAGTACATATTGTCGTTTGGACGTAAGAGGCTACTATTTTGGATCGTGAATAACAAATGATTGAGGGAAAGCAACGAGATCTTTGTTCACATTACATTTAAGCTTCTACAGATTACTAAAGTCAGAGAAGCAGAAAACGAGGAAGGAATTCCAAAGTCTATCAATCCTAGGAAAAAAACTTTTAGAGTGGAAGGTTTTCTACTGAAATATGTATGCTCATATGTAGCCAAAAATGTTTGTTTGGTTTGATTTGGTTTGGTTTGGTTTGGTTTGGTTGTTTTTGTTTTACGGCATATCAACCCTTTTCGGGTTATTTAATGCCGAATCCAAAGATTTTGAAGAAAAATTTTTTAATAGAATATATTTGTTGTTTTCACGTCGGTTTCTATTTAACCCAGAGTTGGGACCCTAACAGGTACTACCACTCTGGGTCAGAGTGGACCTGGGAGCAATGGCAATTAAAGGGTGGCTCCACACTCCCCAAAACCCGCAAGCTGGGGCCTCACCACTGGATATAGTTTAAGGTCATATCCAGGACCCCCATTGAGGGACTTTTACCCTCTGCAGGGGGGCAATCGGCGTATTCTAATGCCCCACCGACAGGGCCAATAATGTTTGTATTTACTAAGAAATTTATACTACAATACTTGTTGTATTGTCTCTATAATAAAGGGTTGAGTGTTTGTTGCGTCATCTCTAATAATGGATTAGAAGAGATGGCGTGTTATTTTATATATTTATGTTGTATCATAAAGGGAATCGTGTGTGAGTGACATGTATTTTCAGAACCTACCTCTGCTTCTTCGATGTTGGACCATCTGGAATTTCTCGTCCTGGAGGGAGACTTGATACCTGTTTTTGGATGAAGATTTAATCACTCCAAGACAAGGAATTGGTTCGATCGTTTATTTCACTTTTCCCAGATGTCCTGCAGAAGGTGGAAACTGAAATCGGCCTGTGTGGGTTCTTCTTCTACACACGTCAGCGTTCGCCCCCCCCTCCAGTGAAGAGGAGGAGACAACGGGAAGCTGTCCGTTGTCTTCTGAGTCCAAATCAAATCTCAACGATTCAGCTAACCTGATCACATGACTCACACGCAATCCAATCAGCTGATCTTGACTTCTGGTCAACGTGTCTACACTATAACTCACCTCTTCCCCCCCTCTCTCTCTCTCTCTCTCTCTCTCTCTCTCTCTCTCCCTCTCTCTATTCCTTAACATACTGCTCTGCTTGTTATTGAGCACCTTTTTGTGAGCACTGGAATTTCATTGGATTAACATCAAGGAAATTACAGCAATTCAATTATTAATGTAGCTTTAGGTGGGGCCTCTCGATGCCATATTAGTGGGTAATTGTCACAACTTTATCTTATCATGCGCTACAAAAAAAATTCTTCATTTCTTTTTCTCTTACTTTCCGTCTCTGTTCTGCTCTAAGCAAGTCTGTCTACCTATTCCACAAATCCCAAATCTCAATCATGAAAGGTTTCCAGAAAAAATACTCGATTAAACCCAGACCTTCAACTTCCAACATAGACCCCCACTACCATCTTTCCTCCTGCAACATCAGTGTTCTACGTTCCAACCTTCCAGAGCTTCAAACAGGAGACTAAACCAGACCTATTATTCATAAGCGGAACTGGCATTGGACCGATAGCAGTGTCAGAAACTAACATTAAAAATGCGTGATAAAAAATTTAATAATTCGACCTCCTATCTTTCCAAGCTTAGAACTACTTGAAAAATGTAATTCAACCCCTAATTTCGTTTTTTTTTTTTCAATTAAAGGAGCAAAGACCAAATTAAAAAAAAATAACATATTTAATAGCAAATTATGCAATATTTGTTTTTTTTTAATCGGTTTTCTTTAAAAAAGATTTAAAGAAATCAACGTATTTTAACGTGCTTCGATAAAATATATGTATATATATATAAATGCCAAAAAATCATTTGCTTATAAAAAATACTATTCAATGGGTACTTCCATTCTAGATTGTTAAGAATTTATCCATATTTATATTTTAAATTTCATGTATTTTTTAAATAAAAGAATTACGTAAGCATTATTTCGGTGTTAGCCAAACGCCGAACCGGTGTTTCTTTTTGTTTTGAACTACGGATGAACAGAAGGGCGTAAAAACAATACGTTTACGTTAGCCGTCTAGCCTTGTGCGTGAAGAAATTTGTGTCTCCATATATGACAACTAGTCACATTTTACTTAAGTTTTTGCTTTAAAAAAAACAGTCGAAGAATTTTTTTTTCTTTTCTCAAAGAAATACACGAGTTTTTGATTTAATATATTTTATTTCCACTTTATGGAGTGATTTTTTTTTTTTAATGTCTAAAAATATTGAATGAAACAAATAATTTTCGTAATAAAACGAAACTTTCTGTGCAATATAAGATTATAAGGTTTCACTTAAAAAAAAATCAACGTGGTTTTTAAAAAAACGGTTTTACACTTTGGACTTTACAGGTAAATTTGCAAATAACTGTATTTTTTTATTTAAAATTAGCTTATTTTATTTATTGATCTTTCTTTAATTTGTGATATATAAATTTGAGGTGAGAAAATTAATTATTTTCATTTTAATAGACATTTCAACATGTGGGGAGTGAATTTTTTTAAAACCCTTATCTAGAATATTATATCCGGTTTATTAGAAAGAGCATAAAATGTCACATTGAACCTGAAAATATCGTAAAAATTTAACCAATAGAAAAATTTTGATGGATTTTTGAAGTGAAAAAATTGAAAAACAACTCGTAAATTCAATTGATTTCATTACGTAAACAAAATGGCTGCATGAGGGCGCGCAGGCAATTTGTAAACATTGTTTTTATTTTTTAATAAAAAATAATATTTCTATTATTTTTTAAACGAATTTAATAGTTTATTTTGGAAGTATATTCCATAAAGAAAATAAACAACTCACTTTAAAAAGAGAAATTACGAGTTTTTTATATTTTATTCGCAGTTTTTTGTTAGGGATGTCAAAAATTCCCAAAAAATCCTGACACGCCTATTGGACCGACTACTTCCCTCGATGAGTTCGTAATTAAAGGATACTTTAACTTAATCTCTAAATCCAAACCCCAAAATCGCCATGGGCATGGAATATGTGCCTACATTAGAGACGACTTTCCACGTAGCAGGGACATCTCCAGAGAAGATCCAAATTTACCCTATATGTGCTTCCGCGTTGCACTTGCCCACACTACTGCGTTCATATTTGCACTCTATCGCCCCCATAACAGTGGGGTTACTATCTTTAATAAAATATCTGAGAAAATCGACCACCTCCTGTCTACGTATCCTTCAGCAAACATTCACGTCTGTGGAGACTTCAATGTTCACAATGTGGAATGGTTAACCGACTCAAACAAAACCGACGATGAGGGGAGGTTCTGTCACGATTTCTCCATTGCTTATGACCTCACTCAGATTGTCCACGAACCTACCCGCCTGCCCGACACTGACGACCAGTACGCAAGTCTCCTAGATCTTTTTCTCACAACTTGCCCTGAGCTATGTTCATCTTCTGTTCTGTCTCCACTGAGGTCTTCCAACGATTCTGTTGTATCAGTTAAGATAAAAACGAAATATAATAGGTTCCCAGACGTACCTCTCCATCGTACAGTATATCGATGTTCTATGGCTGACTGGGAGAGCTTCCGTACATTATATATCAGATCTACCTCTGCGTTCCATGTTTAAAAAGGATTTGTCCTCTATAGTATCAGACCGGACAGAATGGTTAATTGTTGTCATAGAACGATTCATACCCTCGAAAAAGTTCCAGCAAAAACCTTACAGCCAGCCATGGTTCTCTCCAGAACGTGCTGCTGCCATTGCGTATAGAAATCACTTTTTCCACTGCTTCCAACGTAATAGATGTACTGAAACTAAAGCTGCTTTCAGGACTGCCAGCAACCACTGTAAAAAAGTGATAAAGAACGCAAGAGAGTTGTAGGCCCAATAAAAGGTACTTGTTAAGATAGCGTCAACAGATCGACTTTTTAAATGTTATTTTAAGCAAAAAACAGCACTACTTAGTTAATTGACAATTAATAATTGTGATGTCGAAAATAGTAATATATCCAAAAATTACGAAAATTCATCGAGTAGAACAACTACTATTGCGTTTTGGTACTTCACGGAGAACATGAACCCTGCGTAAACTTTTTTTTTTTTTAATGGCTGCTCCCTGAAATGCGCAAGATCACTTTTTCCATTGCTTCTAATGTAATAGATGTACTGAGAATAAAGCCGCTTTAGTCTCAGTACATCCAGCAACCAATCCAAAATAGTAATGAAGAAGGTAAGAGTTGTATGCTCAGTCTGTCAAGTCCAAAGTAGCTGAGCAGCAGCTTGATTCCCATCAGTTCTGGCAAATAGCAAACAGCATCCTGAACAGGAGCGTGTGCTCTATCCCAACCATCATTGATGGACCTGAAGTAATCTCGTCAGCATCAGACAAAGCCAAACTCTTTGCCAAGATCTTTGCCGCTAATTCTACCCTTAACGACCAACGCCATCAACACCCACCATTTCCTTGTGTAAATGAAAACATGCTATGCGACATAAAAATATCTGTACGTGATGTTGCCAAGCTAATCAAAAACCTCGATCCCAGTAAAGCAACTGGCCCTGACGGCATTCCAATTACATTGCTCAAAAAACTTCGACCAGAACAAGCGCCAATACTTACAAAGTTATTTAAGCGTTGTCTTAAGGAGAATAGTTTCCCATCTCCCTGGAAAATCTCATCAGTATGCCCTATATTTAAGAATTCAGGTGATCCTCATCTCCCTATTAGTACATGCCAATAAGTCTCCTGTGCGTCATGAGAAAGTTGCTGGAATCTGTGTTAAATAGAGAAATAATCAACCATCTCAGCGAAAATAACCTCCTTAGTGACATGCAATATCGTTTCCGTTCTGCTAGAGCTACAGCAGACGTGATTACAGTTTTATCTCACAGCATTAGCGAATCTCTCGATGGAGGCTTCCTCTCCAGGACAATTGCTCTTGATATATCAAAAGCCTTTGATAAGGTATGACACAAGGGTCTACTTCACAAAATTTCCAGCTATGGTATAGCTGGAAATGTCTTCTCAATTATTAAATCATTTCTTTCTGATAGGTTCATGAGAGTAGTCGTTGACGGGCAGTTGGAGGCAAACCGATTGGCAAGCATGTTAGTCTTCTCAGTTGCAGAGCAGACAACCTCTTGATTGTTGGTTAGTGGGGGGATTGTTGATTGCTCATTATTTACTACACTGTTGTAGATTTTCCAGAAGTCGCAGGTTCCTAATTTATGTGCTTCGATGCGTTTTTTGGTGATTTCTAGCTTCTATGTACTTCTGTAAGTTTGAACTGGACTTATGTCGGTTAAATCTGCGGTATGTATGCTACCTTTGCGCAATGACGGCTGCACAAGTAGAGATAAACCATTGAGGAGAGTGGGGCTTGCTATAAAATTTCCGTGTGGGAACATGTGCTTCAATTGCTGTTTTGAACCATTTGGTGGTCTCATTTGCGCACTGTTCAGCAGGAAGTTAAAAGATATTTTGCCATGAGGCGTCCCTGATGGAATCCCTGATGGCTTCCCAGTCAGCCTTTTTGTATCTCCTTGTTTTGAGCAGTGGCTCTTCAGTTTTGGTTCTAAAGTTTAGGGCTATTTCAACTATTACCATTGCAGGATCGGTGTTCCATAGTGGGCTGTGGGCATTAGTTACACTGTGGTCAGAAACAGATCTAGAAGTGATGCGTGTTGTTCTTGCTGGTCTTGGAAACGGGTTGGAAACGTAACCATCTGTGATAGGGAATGAGATATAGAGAAGTTATATGTTGTCATACCAGCTGCGTCTGTGTGAGCAGAAAATCCTTATATATATATGTATATAATATATATATATAAGTATATATATACATATATATGTATATATACATATATATATACATATATATGTATATACATGTATATATACATATATATGTATATACATATATATATACATATATATGTATATACATATATATATACATATATATGTATATACATATATATACATATATATACATATATATGTATATACATATATATATACATATACATATATATATAGATATACATATATAGAGATATATACATATATATACATATGTATACACATATATATACATATATATACACATATATATATACACATATATATGCATATATATATACATATATATATACATATATATACACACACATATATATATATACATATATATACACATATGTAAAGGCTTCCTTCAGTCTTGACAGACTATGGATACCCCCTGTAAGGGTGCCTGCGCGTGAAATTCGTGTGGCAAGAGTTGCGCAATCTACAACCACGCCTCTCCTGAGTCAACATTGTTGCATACCAGTGGCAAGTTGAGGCACATGACGACTGGAAACAATGCCGAGATAAGCGGAGAGCACATACAGTGCCTAGAAATTCCCAAATGGTCACCCATCTGGTATTAGCCAGGCTCAACGTTGTGTCAACGTGATTATGCCGTTTACACATATATATACATATATATACACATATATATACATATATATACATATATATGCATATATATATAGACATAGACTCCTTGAATCTGCGCTTATCGCAATTTCAAGCACTATTAAACAACGTGGAGGTTTCTATAACATAGCGCCATTAATAAGTAAACTGTTATTAAAAGAACATTATTTAACTGTGGACACAGGTTAACTTTCTCACACCATTCAAACACCCCCTGTAATAATTAACACATAATCTCAATCAATAAATTACATAAAAAACACTCATTTCATTCCTGTTACAAACTTATATTTAAATTTCAACAGATATATCTTTTTCCCAATAAGAATATAAACTTGCGTTCATAGTTTCAAATTAAATTAACGACTATATGACGTCACTAAAATTTCCTTCTCTTTAACAGCGCCAGCCCCCCTTCCTTTTTGAATTTCCAACATCAATTTTCCGTTTCTCTTAAATAGAACTGCGTCACACTGTGCACGTGAAACTTTTTCAAATATTTTGTACTGGTATATTTTTTGGTTTCTTAATCTCATTCACCCAGAGGAAGTCTCGAAATAAAGACGAAACGTTGGTGAACACATAATACGGTTTGTTCCTTTTTTATTTTCTCTATACATATATATATACATATATATACACACACACATATATATACATATGTATATATATACATATATATGCACACACACATATATATATATACATATATAAATACTTAAATTTTACGCATAAATTTATACTTTCGTATATTAATTTTATGTGAGTAAATGAAGTATTTATATATATATAATATATATATATACATATATGTATATATAAATACTTCATTTACTCACATAAAATTAAAGTATAAAACGAAAGTATAAATTTATGCGTAAAATTTAAGTATTTACTTCAAAAGTGCTCAATACGTAGGTAGAGCTAGTTAGTTAGGTATAAAATATATATATGGCGATTAAGCCATATATATTTTATAAATAACTATATATATATATATATATATATATATATATATATATATATATATATATATATTAGATAGTGGGGTACCAAATCGACGTATATTGAAATCAAAGAGTCATATATTACACAGTCGTCAGTATCAATCCAGACATATATGCTACGTTGCCTTGTGTATAAATGTTTATTGTTGTGGTTCTTCACTTTCTGAACTATATGTTATGCCTTATAGTCTATTTACGTGTCATGATCAGTTTAAGTGTTCTTATGCGAGTGTGTGTGTGTGTGTGTGTGTGTGTGTGTCTGTGTGTGTGTGTGTCATACATGTATTTCGACATACCTTTCTTCTGCGTCGTTTGTCCTATGTCTTTTGGTCCACCTGAGAATTTCATCTGTTCTTGGATGGAAGCTAAAACCTGTGGAGGAAGGCATTTCGAACGATCCAAGACGATGATCGATTTTATATAGTTTTTACTTCACTTCCCAGGTGTCGTTCGCAGAAGGAATCGAAAGTGAATATCTCCGCTTGTCTCCATTTTAAGACACGCCACCTCCTTCCCACGGAGGGGCGGGGGCAACCGTTAACCCATCCGATCTGCTTGACATCCAATTCCAACTCTATGTCCAGCTAACTAGAACACGTGACAGACAGACACGTGAACTTCCAATTAGCTGTTTTAGAGCTTCCGGTGCAACTTGTCCATTTGGAGTTTTATCAGAACATATATATATATATATAAAGTAGTAGCGTTCGTGTGCGTGTGTCCAACTATCAACCACCAAAGAAATATAAAAGCCATATGTGTGTACACCTCTCCTGGTCAAGAAATATTAATGCCCATATTAGGATACTTCTGTCAAAGGAGACATCATATTGTATACGGACTTTCAATATATAGCATTCTTTAAACCACTTTTCCATTACTGAGTTACGGTCATTAACATATCACATTAAATGTAAACTATTTAAATAATTACCTCGATGACATTACTTATTCGACATAATAGCTTTGCTTCAACTGTACTAATAAAAAAAGTTTTTATTATTTAGTTTATTTAAATTTCAAGTTATGTTTTATTTAGTTTATTTTATCTGAAATCTAAAACCGTTTTATTTTCAAACCAAAAGCCAGAAAACCAAAAAGGGAAATAACTGATAGCTTAATTGAAAAATTGTTTTAAACGGAGCACGTTATTAAATATTTCCTGTTTTTGTTTTCATTTCGAAATATTATTCTAAGCTGAATTATTATTTTTTTATTTTAATTCGGAGGAAATTTTTTTCACTTATTCTTACTTTTTAAGTAACCTTTTTTATTTCATATAGAAAAATAATTAAAACTAATGTCCTCATTCACTTGCATCCTCACGAGGGCAGAGTTAGTCACAGAGACACATGTGAACAAAATCCATCATCCCCTGCTCTTTTTTTTTTGTTTATAAATTTAATCGGTGTTGCCCACGATTTATTATAATAATTATAATATAGCAAGTGTGTTTAATTGCCTGCGAAACAGATTTTCTTTATAATTTATTTAATATCTTAAATTAAAAATGGTTAATTTTTACGACATGACCCAGCGTCGATGTTAAGTTTCTTTCCAACTCTTCAAAAACCTTGAAAATGACGACTTTTAATGGTTTTCAATAGTGCTAAAAATATCACATTTAAATTTGGGGCATATAAGTAGTTTTCATTATATATATATATATATATATATATATATATATATATATATATATATATATATATATATATATATATATATAAGTTAGTCGATATTTTTATGACCTTAAACTATATTCAGTGGTGAGGCCCCAGCTTGCGGGCTTTGGGGAGTGTGGAGCCACCCTTTAATTGCCATTGCTCTCAGATCCACTCTGACCCGGAGTGGTAATACCTGTTAGGGTCCCAACTATGGGCTAAATAGAAACCGACTTGAAAACAACAAATATATTCTATTAAAAATATTTTCTTCAAAATCTTTGGATTCGGCATTAAATAACCTGAAAAGGGTTGATATGCCGTAAAACAAAAACAACCAACCAACCTTCTCAAATGCACTTGTGATGTTAGGCTTTATAAGATGTGTCCACTTTGGTGAAAATCGCCTGCTCCTTCTTTCGTCGGATTATTTCGATGATCGATTATCGATACTTATCGAACACATGCCGATACAAAACCTATCTAAGAACATTACCAGGCACATATATTACCTTCGTGTGAAATTTCATCGGAATTAGCACAGCCGGTTTAGAGTTTATAGGGAATGAACTCACGTATACATATACAGAGATAAAGTTCCGTTTAGATAGATAGATAGATATGTCGACTTGGCATATTTACTTCTACAAGCGACTTCCGGTTTTAAGACTCGTCCGCGTTAAACGGTGTTGCTTAATCTGAAGAAGAATATCTGGAAACTGATTATTTTCATTGAAATGTGCTTATTTACGAATATTTTACAGAATATTTTAAAAATAAATATGTTTATTTACAATATTTACAAAAATAAGGTACTTGTACGGTTTAATCAAGAATTAAAAATGAAAATATCGAAAAAAAATGTTATATTGACGAATCCGTTATGGAATGAAGTTCTCTGAAAAAAATTTCACTTAATTTGATCGAGTAGTGTTCTTTTTTTATGATACGACCAAAAGGTAGTTATGTTTCGATTTTTAGGAAGAAAAGTTATAATTTAACATGGGGAGGAGGTGTCGGCGCTTTAGACTGAGTTATCTCCCCGTGTCGCCTCCAGCGCGTTGTCATAAAAACGTGTTTTTCCGCTGTAAAAAAGAAACTACTCGTGATTTTTTTTTTCGAAGAACTTCAGTGCAAAACGGATACGTACAATATAACTTCTTTTTTTTTTTCGATATTTTCATTTTTTTAATGTCTTATTATTATTTCTGATTATATTTATAATACTGCACGAATTATTTCTCCTAAGATCTTCACGCCAAACCTTTTCTATCTATCCACCACGCTACGGTACCTTGCGCAAAGAGCCGTGGCGTAGTAAATAGGCCACTTGGTAAAATTCAGTTGCAAAAGCTGCATTCTTCTGGAGGTTTACAGCTCCGAATTATTTAAAACTTCTAACCAGTCATGGCTGACGCAACGAGAAGATGAACCCCACGTGGATTAAATAAAAGGCTCCATTTGAAATTCCGTGCGGAGTTTGGTAGGAAGATTCCCGAGTTCGATAGAAAGATTTCCGAGTTTGGTAGAAAGATTCCCGAGTTCGACAGAAAGATTTCCGAGTTCGATAGAAAGATTTCCGAGTTCGGTAGAAAGATTTCCGAGTTCGGTAGAAAGATTCCCCGAGTTCGGTAGAAAGATTTCCGAGTTTGGAAGAAAGATTCCCGAGTTCAGAAATATTTCTACCGAACTCTGAAATATTTCTATCGAATTCCGTATGGAATTTCGAATGGAGCCTTTTATTTAATCTACGGGGGTATTATCCTCTCGCTGCGTCAGCCATCACTGGTTAGAAGTTTTAAATTAATCGCAGTTGTAAACCTCCAGAAGAGCGTAGCATTTACAACTGAATTTTACCAAGAGGCCTATCCACTACGCAACGGCTTTTTTTGCGCAAGGTGCCGTAGCGTAGTGAATATATATATATATATATATCCAATGCAACTGAAAAGTTCTTTAGCAACCACTAGAGGAAACGGCGACGATGAACAGAAATGGTGTCGTTAGCCAAACATATATACGCCCCATACATATGTGGAACGAACTTTTATTTTTGTAATTGAAAATATCACAATTCTTAGCTATAAAGAAAGATCCAGGCCGTAGCTATATAATTTAGAAAATAAAAATATATAAATATCACCATTCTTAGCTATAAAGAAAGATCCAGGCCGTAGCTATATAATTTAGAAAATAAAAATATATAAATATCACCATTCTTAGCTATAAAGAAAGATCCAGGCCGTAGCTATATAATTTAGAAAATAAAAATATATAAATATCACCATTCTTAGCTATAAAGAAAGATCCAGGCCGTAGCTATATATTATAGAAAATGAAAATATATAAATATCACCATTCTTAGCTATAAAGAAAGATCCAGGCCGTAGCTATATAATATAGAAAATGAAAATATATAAATATCACCATTCTTAGCTATAAAGAAAGATCCAGGCCGTAGCTATATAATATAGAAAATAAAAATATATAAATATCACCATTCTTAGCTATAAAGAAAGATCCAGGCCGTAGCTATATAATATAGAAAATGAAAATATATAAATATCACCATTCTTAGCTATGAAGAAAGATCCAGGCCGTAGCTATATAATATAGAAAATAAAAATATATAAATATCACCATTCTTAGCTATAAAGAAAGATCCATGACGCGACATTCATCAATGTAGGCGTGCACTAGATGTCGATACTTGGAGTTTTATTATTCCCAATTTTCATAGATGAGTTCTGTGATTCATTCCCATCCGAGATGGGTATGTTATATATTAGGACCCTAGGCCAATAAGTATTGATTATGTTAACTAGTATGAACTTCGACAAGGGTTGCATTAAGTAAATGTTAAAATAACCTAGCGATAAACAAAAACAGAGTCAGTGTAGCTAGCGTGATTGAAACGAGGGTTCAAAGGTTAGCACCTCAGACAAAATGTGCTAGAAAGTCAGGTATTGAGTGATTTTTTTTTTTTTTTTTTACACAGTGATCACCACTTATCAAGGCCCGGAAGCCACTCAGGAATAAGGGTTATTGCAAGTACATTACGTTAGTGTGGAGATTTGATGAAGTGTTTACTTAAGGGGGCGGTTCATTAGGAATTTTTTAACGTTGGACTTGAAGACATCCAAGTTGTAGTCCGGTTCCGGTGGGAAGCAGGCAGACGGAACAGAGTTCCACAGGTGTGCAGTTCTAAGAAAGAAGCTTTGTTCATGGAATCCGCGTTTTGATTTAGGCACAGATAAAGAGTGGGGGAAACTTTTGACAGTGGATTCAGCTAGACGGGTGTTTTTCGTGAAAGATTGGCGAGGGGGGACCAGAGATATTACGTAGAAATTACATTACGCGTTCTGCGGAAAAGAATGGAGTTTCTAAACAGTCGGAATTGGGAAGCGAGAGGGACTACACGCGTTCTGAAAATGTAGAGAGAAACTTAAGGAATGTTACTTTGATGATGCCGTCTGCGTCTCTCAATTCCCAAGTAAATGAACAAGCAAGAAGAAATTCCTTTTAACCTCTCATTTAGTTTCGTAGATTTGTCTTGAGTTAAACAGATCACCACCAAAAGGATGCGACGATATTAAAAACCAAAAGACCAACGACCGCGCACGTATGTAAAATATTTATATTATTTAATCTGACCGTTGATCTCTCACTGGTAAAACCTCACAAGTGCAGCGAGTACACATTTGTTGGAAACGACATGTGCGTACGCTTCATTTAATGTTCCTATTTACAAATGCTTCCCCACGGGACAGAGTTAGACATGAGGCCGTTTTTTAACGTGAGGAAAAGGAACAGAAATAAAAATTGCCTCAGTCGTGAAGGATTTCTCCTCCAGCGAAAGAGAACAAGAAATTGAAGTGCGGCATCTGCAGAACAGATACTACACTTTGAGATATTAAATCTTTTATAAAGGCAAAAATTAACATGAACAAAAGAACTTAGTCACAAGGCCAACTCAAAAGGGAGGAAAATAGGGGTCGTTAGTCATCGTTGTAACTCTAGAACTAAACAAAAGTTTCTCTTAGCTAGGATCTTCTTTCACCATAATACCGCATTCGCCCTTTCATACTTGGGGACGTCCGACTTAGCAACCAATTTTTAAAACATTTTTTATTAGCGTGTAAAAACAAAAAAGATACTACACTTGGATCTTGGCCCGAGGGCCAAAGCTTTCTTTTAATGTTAGCTAAGTATTACAAGTCTTGCAGACAGACGAAGTTTCGCGTAGAATTACGAGGACTGTATTTATTTGCTCCCCCACTGAGCAAATTAGGCACAAGGCCAATTTTTAATGTGAGGAGTGAAGGGAGGGGGAAGGGAAAAAGGGGACCAGCTCCCGAGAGGTGGGAAATGGGAGCTGGTTAAAGGTCAGGCATGTGGGGTTGCCCCCACATCTGGTCTTTGCTAGTCATAGCTAGTCATAGCTAGTCATAGCTTGCAGTATCTGCCGGAACAGATGGTATTTATTTGCTCCCCCACTGAGCAAATTAGGCACAAGGCCAATTTTTAATGTGAGGAGTGAAGGGAGGGGGAAGGGAAAAAGGGGACCAGCTCCCGAGAGGTGGGAAATGGGAGCTGGTTAAAGGTCAGGCATGTGGGGTTGCCCCCACATCTGGTCTTTGCTAGTCATAGCTAGTCATAGCTAATCATAGCTTGCAGTATCTGCCGGAACAGATGGTATTTATTTGCTCCCCCACTGAGCAAATTAGGCACAAGGCCAATTTTTAATGTGAGAAGTGAAGGGAGGGGGAAGGGAAAAAGGGGACCAGCTCCCGAGAGGTGGGAAATGGGAGCTGGTTAAAGGTCAGGCATGTGGGGTTGCCCCCACATCTGGTCTTTGCTAGTCATAGCTAGTCATAGCTAGTCATAGCTTGCAGTATCTGCCGGAACAGATGGTATTTATTTCCTCCCCCACTGAGCAAATTAGGCACAAGGCCAATTTTTAATGTGAGGAGTGAAGGGAGGGGGAAGGGAAAAAGGGGACCAGCTCCCGAGAGGTGGGAAATGGGAGCTGGTTAAAGGTCAGGTATGTGGGGTTGCCCCCACATACCTGGTCTTTGCTTGCAGTATCTGCCGGAACAGATGGTATTTATTTGCTCCCCCACCGAGCAAATTAGGCACAAGGCCGATTTTTAATGTGAGGAGTGAAGGGAGGGGGAAGGGAAAAAGGGGGACCAGCTCCCGAGAGGTGGGAAATGGGAGCTGGTTAATGGTCAGGCATGTGGGGTTGCCCCCACATCTGGTCTTTGCTAGTCATAGCTAGTCCTAGCTAGTCATAGCTTGCAGTATCTGCCGGAACAGATGGTATTTATTTGCTCCCCCACCGAGCAAATTAGGCACAAGGCCGATTTTTAATGTGAGGAGTGAAGGGAGGGGGAAGGGAAAAAGGGGACCAGCTCCCGAGAGGTGGGGAATGAGAGCTGGTTAAAGGTCAGGCATGTGGGGTTGCCCCCACATCTGGTCTTTGCTAGTCATAGCTAGTCATAGCTTGCAGTATCTGCCGGAACAGATGGTATTTATTTGCTCCCCCACCGAGCAAATTAGGCACAAGGCCGATTTTTAATGTGAGGAGTGAAGGGAGGGGGAAGGGGAAATGGGGACCAGCTCCCGAGAGGTGGGAAATGGGAGCTGGTTAAAGGTCAGACATGTGGGGTTGCCCCCACATCTGGTCTTTGCTAGTCATAGCTTGCAGTATCTGCCGGAACAGATGGTATTTATTTGCTCCCCCACCGAGCAAATTAGGCACAAGGCCAATTTTTAATGTGAGGAGTGAAGGGAGGGGGAAGGGGAAAAGGGGACCAGCTCCTGAGAGGTGGGAAATGGGAGCTGGTTAAAGGTCAGGCATGTGGGGTTGCCCCCACATCTGGTCTTTGCTAGTCATAGCTAGTCCTAGCTAGTCATAGCTTGCAGCATCTGCCGGAACAGATACTACACTTTGATCTTGGCCCGAGGGCCAAAGCTTTCTTTTAATGTTAGCTAAGTATTACAAGTCTAACAGACAGACGAAGCTTCGCGTAGAATTACGAGGACGCTTTTAATACTAAAAAAAAAGATTAAAAATAAGGATGGAGTCAAGTTTTGTCGTTGGGGCAGGATGACTACATTCCAACGTTCAATACTTTCGAGATTACACGAATATGGCTTCGACAATGACATTCTTTTCAAACAAAAACAAAAAAGAAAGAAACAGGATCAGTAAAATCTCAGTAAAAAAAAAAAAAAAAAAAAAAAAAAAAAAAGCGGTTTTAACCTTTTGGCAATGTCGTAAATGGGGACAATGAAAAACCCTTTTTCCGACCAATCGTTCACCATCTGTAAAGTTGTCAGAAAAATCTTACCGATTTTTTTTTTCTTTTCTGTCTTTTTTTTTTTTAAATGTTTTTAAAGATGGCGGCAATTGCAAAAAAAAAAGAAAGGTTAAATTGTGTGGAATTCATTTTTTTTTTCTTAGATATAAATAGGCCACCACATTAAGTCAAAAAGCCACTCGAGTATAAGTGTTAGTTAGATATTCCAGTTGGACTATATTATTATTATTATTATTATTATTATTATTATTATTATTATCATTATTGGCTCACCTGGAGTTTCACACGAGTCAGCAAACGATCTGATTGGAGACCTATGGTATTCTCTGGAAGCTGAGTGACAACAAGTCTCCCCAGACGTCCAGCTCTCTCCTCCTCCTTCGATAGCATTTGCAAATAAATTTGCATCATGGCAACAGCCTCTTACCATTGATTTCTCGCTGGCAGTGGCCATTGGTTTATACTGGAATTTGAGTGGCACTAAGCCTCCTCCCCAAGATCCCAGTTCTCTTCGCACTTGTCCAGCGGAGGTCTGGCCATTGCTCCCTCCTCGGTCTTTCCATCCTCCTTGACCCTTCTCGGCTCTTTGTTATCACTTTTTTTTTGGGGGGGGACGGTGGTGAAACAATGGAGAGATACATGATGGGGGGTGTAGAACATGTAGATCTGCAGATCATCATCATCATCATCATCATCATCATTATTAACTCACTAGGAATAGTCACACAGGTCATCGTAAAAGATTTCTTTTTAAGAACAACTTGTGGTGTTCTCTGGAATCTGAGTGACAACAAGTCGCCCCAGATTTCCAGTACTCTCCAGCTCTTTCGATAACCTTTGCAAAAGAATTTGTATTATCGAAACAGCTGCTTACCATTTATTTCTCGTTGGCGGCGACCATTGGTCTTCACTAGAATTTAAGTGGCAATAAGCCTCGCTATGGTATTATTATTGGCTCATAAGGAGCTTTCACACAGGGCATAAAGGCTCTCTCCTTGAAAACAGCTTGTGGTGTTCCCTGGAAGCTGGGTGACAACAAAATAGAACTCGTGGCTTAGTGGGTGGGTGCCCCTTTCTCTTCCTTGCAACCTCTCTCCCACAGAAGAGACGTTGCGAGCCTGTCTTTGTTTTATCGTTACTTCCATGGCAAGTACTCGTCTGAGCTCCAATCTCTGGTCCCCCCTCACCAATCTTTAACGATAAAAACCCGTCTAGCTGAAACCACTGTCATTAATTTTCCCCATTCTTTATCTGTACCAAAATCAAAACATAAATTCCATGAACAAAGCTTCTTTCTTAGAAGTGCACGCCTGTGGAACTCTCTTCCGTTTGCCTGTTTCTCACCTGACTACAACTTAGATGTCTTCAAGTCCAACATAAACAAATTCCTGATGAACCGCCCCCTTAAGTAAGACACTTTATCAAATCTCCAATACTAACGATTACTATGATACTATCCCATTGATTACTGTACACGCAGTAACCCTTATCCCCGAGTAGCTTCTGGGCCTTGATAACTGGTGACCACCATGAAAAAAAAAAAGTCTCCCCAGTTTTCTAATACTCTCCACCTCTTCTGATAACATTTGCAAATAAATTTGCATTATCGCAACAGCCGCTTACAATTGATTTCTCGTTGGCAGCGGCCATTGGTTTCCACTGGAATTTTAGTGGCAATAAGCCTCCCCAAGGTCCCAGTTCTCTTGACACTTGTCCAACGGAGGTCTGGTCAATGTTCTCTCCTCGGTCTTTCCATCCTCCTTGACCCTTCTCGGCTAGTTGGCATCTTTCTTTGGGGAGGGGGGGTGATTGGGTAATGAGAGGGGATGGGGGAGGGGATAGAGAACTTATAGATATGCAGCTTCAACGTTTTTGGTTCCATGTAACACTTCTTCATGTGTTGTCTCTGCAGCAGTTTGTCTGGCCCACGTATGTGGATCATGTGTATTAGTTTCCGCATTCAAGGATTTTCCTTACTATTTCAGCTGTTTTCATTATTGTTATTCGTTGTATCTTTCCAGCCATTCCTCTGATTCTAATTTCTCCCAATCCTTTTTTTCAAAGATTTTCAGAATTGTTCCTAGTGCTCCTACTATTATAGGTACTATCTTAATTTTCTTCATCATCCATATCCTTTTCAGTTCTCTGGCTAGCTCTGTGTATTTTTTTTTTTTTTTTACATGGAGTTCACCACTTATCAAGGCCCAATGGCCACTCGGGGATAAGGGCTATTGTGTGTACAGTAATCAAAGGGATAGTGTAGCAATAGTATTGGAGAATTGGTAAGGTGTCATTACTTAGAGAGGGGGGCTGTTCATCAGGAATTTGTTTGTGTTGGACTTGAAGACATCCAGGTTGAAGTCGGGAGGGAAACAGGCAAGCGGAACAGAGTTCCACAGGCATGCAGTTCTAAGAAAGAAGCTTTGTTCATGGTATCTACGTTTTGATTTAGGCACAGATAGGGAGTGGGGAAAATTATTGACGGTGGTTTCAGCTAGTCGGATGTTTTTTGAGAAAGATTGGCGAGGGGGGACCAGAGAATGGAGCTCAGACGAGCACCTGCCATGGAAATAACGATAGAACAATGACAGGCTCGCTACGTCTCTTCTGTGGGAAAGAGGTTGCAGGGTAGAGAAAAGGGCATCCCTCACCAAGCCACGGAGTCTATTTTGTATTCTGTCAAGGCAGGATAGGCTGTTTTTGTGGTCAGTTGGAACAGCAAAGTCTACGATTTGGCAGGACTTTTCTTTCTTGTTAATTATTATGACATCCGGTCTTCTTGCTTGGATGGGTTAATCCGTCTGTATGTTCATGTCCCATTGAATTTTGTTGTTCTCGTTTTCAGTTACTGTTGCTGGCTTATGTTTGTGTCATTTATCTTCGCGTTCGAGATGCAGTTGTTTGCACAATTCCCAGTGTAGTGCCCTTCCTACTTGGTCATATCTGTTCCTGTATTCTTTTTGGACTAGCTTGCTGCATTCACTTACTCTATGGTTTATCGTTTCGGCTCTTTGTCCACAGAATCTGCATTTACTGTTTTTTTGTATTTTGTCGATCTTTGCTTTGATGTGGTTGGTTCTTATCGAGTTATCTTGTGCTGCAGTTATTAGTGTTTCAGTTTCTCTGTTTATGTGTCCTTTTTACATCCATGTCCAAGTGTTTTCGTTATTCTCGTGTTTTGTCATTCTTACGAATCTTCCGTGTAGTTGTGTCTCTTCCCATTTTTTTCTTGTCTTATCCTTTGTCTCTCTGTTTTCTGTTTTGTTGGGATTTTTTTCAGTGTCTCTCACTGCCATAATTATCTTTTCAGTGTTTTCGTTATGTAATTTTCTAGTTTTCTTGTGTGTGTGTGTGTGTTATTCACACAGTCTTCAATACATACCAGTCTCTTCCCGCCGTCAGTTCTTTTCACGTTGAGTTGGTCAACATCATCCTTCAGGTGTTGTGCATTGTGCCTGGTCATGAGTTGCCTGGTCTTCTGATCGAGCTGTCTCAAAACGGTCCAGCATATCTTACTAACGATACTGCCCATGCATTTATACCTTTTATTAGGTTTCTGCCGTATAATTTAGTTTCCAGAAATTTTCTTGTTCTCCTGATGTTTTCCTTTCCAATTCTCTCTTTCATTTGTGTTTAGTATTATTATTGGCTCATTATTATTATTATCATTATTATTATTGGCTCACATGGAGCTTTCACACAAGTCAACAAACTATCTGATTGGAAACCTGTGGTGTTCTCTGAAGGCTGAGTGACAACAAGTCTCCCCAGACATCCAGCTCTCTCCACCTCCTTCGATAGCATTTGCAAATAAATTTGCATCATCGCAACAGCCTCTGATTTATCGTCAGCAGTGGCAATTGGTTTATACTAGAATTTGAGTGGCACTAAGCCTCCCCAAAGTCCCAGTTCTCTTTGCACTTGTCCAATCGAGGTCTTGCTGGCGCTCTCTCCTCGGTCTTTCAGTCCTTATTGACCCTTCTCAGCTCTTTGGTGTCACTTTTTTATTGGGAGGAGCGGTGGTGAAACTATGGGGGGATGCATGATGGAGGTGTAGTAGTTGTAGATATACAGCTTCGGTGTTCGTCATTCCTTGTAACGCTTATTCGTTATATTGTCTTCTTGTATTATTCTCCACATTCAAGGGTTTTCAGATGAAAAAAAAAATACAACTTATTCTAGAAGAATAAAAAGTTAAAGCTGTAAAAATATATTTTATATGAATTTATTGTTCGACAGGATACTCAAATAAATCTCAATATACCTTATTTGAGTATCATGTCGACAGGATACTCAAATAAATTTCAATATACCTTATTTGAGTATCATGTCGACAGGATACTCAAATAAATTTCAATACACCTTATTTGAGTATCATGTCGACAGGATACTCAAATAAATTTCAATATACCTTATTTGAGTATCATGTCGACAGGATACTCAAATAAATTTCAATAAACCTTATTTGAGTATCATGTCGACAGGATACTCAAATAAATTTCAATATACCTTATTTGAGTATCATGTCGACAGGATACTCAAATAAATTTCAATATACCTTATTTGAGTATCATGTCGACAGGATACTCAAATAAATTTCAATACACCTTATTTGAGTATCATGTCGACAGGATACTCAAATAAATTTCAATATACCTTATTTGAGTATCATGTCGACAGGATACTCAAATAAATTTCAATAAACCTTATTTGAGTATCATGTCGACAGGATACTCAAATAAATTTCAATAAACCTTATTTGAGTATCATGTCGACAGGATACTCAAATAAATTTCAATACACCTTATTTTAGTATCATGTCGACAGGATACTCAAATAAATTTCAATATACCTTATTTGAGTATCATGTCGACAGGATACTCAAATAAATTTCAATATACCTTATTTGAGTATCATGTCGACAGGATACTCAAATAAATTTCAATATACCTTATTTGAGTATCATGTCGACAGGATACTCAAATAAATTTCAATACACCTTGTTTTAGTATCATGTCGACAGGATACTCAAATAAATTTCAATATACCTTATTTGAGTATCATGTCGACAGGATACTCAAATAAATTTTAATATACC
>NC_136515.1:4503942-4518942 GCF_053919585.1 Euprymna scolopes | reverse complement strand
TGTATATATCTTGAAGCGCATGGAAATCAAATTGCTGAAATACAAAAATAAAATTAAAAAAACTTTAAAAAATAAAAATTTAAAAACAAATTTAGAAAATAAAAATAAAAAATAGAAATCAGTAACTAGAAAGACGTATCTGTTGTATATATCTTGAAGCGCATGGAAATCAAATTGCTGAAATACAAAAATAAAATTAAAAAAACTTAAAAAAATAAAAATTTAAAACAAATTTAGAAAATAAAAATAAAAAATAGAAATCAGTAACTAGAAAGACGTATCTGTTGTATATATCTTGAAGCGCATGGAAATCAAATTGCTGAAATACAAAAAAAAAAAAATTCAAAAAAATTTTTTTTGGATTTTGAAAAAAAAAAACTTAAAAAAATAAAAATTTAAAAACAAATTTAGAAAAAAAAAATAGAAATCAGTAACTAGAAAGACGTATCTGTTGTATATATCTTGAAGCGCATGGAAATCAAATTGCTGAAATACAAAAAAAAAAATTCAAAAAATTTTTTTTGGATTTTGAAAAAAAAAAGCTTAAAAAAATATTTCTATTCTACGGACACCTGATATGAATACAGACGCCACAATATTATTTTTATTTTTTTTTTATCAAGCCATAATTTTAGCAATAGACAGACGCTACTAAGCTAAATATGGAATGCATAAAATTTAGAAATGTTATGATAGTTAGAAAATATAGAACTCCGAAAATATGACAGTGACACATGTTTATTCACACAATTCTGAGGCAGTACTTCTTTTGTTGTTGTTGTTTTTTTTTTTTTTTTTGTTTTTTTAATTTTCTTATGAGTTTGTTTAAGCTGGGGATGGGGCATCCTACCGGATGCCAAACATTCACCTGTTAACTTAGATATTCCAACCGAGAGATCTTTATACAAAAAATAAAAAATAAAAATAAAAAATCTTCCAAGTAATCATTTATTACAAGTCGCCGTTTCCCCTAACGAAATCCTCCTGGTTATGATGCTTGTATCAGTAAATGGGGAAAAGAATTCAATGTAATCCAAGATTCTGCTGACTTGTCGGAATTCTTCAAATCGTCATGGACGCAATTCACTCGTTTAAAAGAGTCGGCACAAGAAAGGCAATTCAGCTGTGCTCGAGCTCGCTGCTACAGAAGTAAAGTTGTTTGATGTTACTTTTGTTGTCGTTGTTGTTGTTGTTGTTGTTGTTGTTGTTGTTGTTGAGGAGGATGAGGAGGAGGAGGAAAAGGAGGAGAAGGAGGAGGAGGAGAGCGAAGATTTTATAACAACCGAGAAGTAAAAAAAAAAGAAAGCCTTTTCCGTGATCTGCGCGCACACGTTGGCAACAAGGCATCTCATGCAAAGATAAGAATTCAAGATTCGAAGTTGAAGTAGCATGTGTCAAGACTAGGTGGTGCATATTTAACAAGCAGACGGACTGGACAAATCCTGAATTTATTTCTGATGGATTCCCAATCAACAGATGTGCTGAGGAGACTCTCAACAAGTTGTGGGAAAGTCTAGTTGGTTGCTTTAAAACCAGGCAAGGTGTTACAGTGAAACCAATTTCTGTATCAGAAAAATATCACCATAACCCATGCCTACATCAATGGCGCTACATGGTTCCTCAAATGTATGCATCATTGCCACACAGACTACTAATAATGGATTGAGAAGTATAGGCGACCCAAATGTGTGCCTCCAGAAAGAGTCCTTAACAAAATTCACGGGGAAACTGGTCTCAATCCGGATAGATGTAATCATGCTGGTTGAAAAGGTGATACATCAACAAATGGCCATCAAGGAAGACGGTTTTTTTTTACATAGGCATCACCACTTATCAAGGCCAAGAGGTCACTCAAGGATAAGGGTTAAAGAGTGTACAGTAGAAATTGAACAATATAGTAATCATTAGTAATGGAAATTCGGTAAATTTGTAAACTTATATGGAACGGCTCATCAAAAAACTTGTTTACGTTAGACTTGAAGACAACCATATTGTAGTCGGCTGGGAGCAGGAAAACGGAAGACAATCTCACAGGCGTGCAGTTCTAAGAAAGAAGCTTTGCTCATGGAATCTACGTTTAAGCTTAGGCACAAGTGGGGGAAATTATTTATAGTGTTTTCTGCTAGACGGGTGTTTCTTGTGAAAGTTTGGCGAGGGGGGGGGGCAGTCGGCGTATTCTAATGCCCCACCGATAGCAGTATCAGAATTTTGGGGGAATTTTTAGCCGAGTCGCCATTTAGAATATACACCTATATTTCTATCAGATTTTAATAATATGAAAACGTAATTTAAACCCGTAAATTTTATTTCAATAAAACGAGCAAAGACCAAATTTTAATATCATAAAAGCTTTAATAGAGAAATAAACAATTTTATTTATTTTTCCTTCGATTTCTTCACTTAACATTACACGGATTGTCGATTAACATATTACTTGAATCTTACGATAATTATTTTAACGGCAAAATAAAGAACTTACCTGGTTAATGAGTAAGATATGCTTTCTTTTAATCTTCCTGTATGAGAATTTATTCATATTTATGTATTATAATCCATGTATTTTTTAAATGGAAGGATTTTTCCAACACAAATCGCGACAACGCGTGTCTTTCAAGAAAGTTGTAAAGACACCGGAAGTGAAAATTATCACTTACTTATGTACGGAAGCCTATAAATGTAAAAAAAAACACTAATTCAGAAACCTTAATAATCTCGATATTGGATTATATTCCTTCAAATTTTCCACTTTTAAAGGTTTTCGGAGGCGCTGAAAACGGAAATAACCATTTATATATACGGCAAACGAAACTAGTAGTTTCCAAGATAAAAAATTTTACAAATGGTCACAAAGTGGGGGTCACTTTTCTATAATGATGTGACGTCAAATGGGCACCCATTTTATGGCCACATTGCAATGAACAGATTTGGCCGTAATTTTAAAGGAATTTTCGAGGGTGGCTTCATATTGACCCTATATGAATAAAGGGTGGAATTCTTCATATTTACCCTATATGATTAGACAAATATTTAATGTAATAATAACAATAATAACAAACCAAAACACGTCTTCTTTATAATATAAGTTTTTTATTCCGTTTTGTATAAAATAAACGAAGGTTTATGTATATATCAAAAATATAAACAGAACACTTTAGGATTGACATTTCCTATTTTCCAATGTAAGTAAGATTTTAATCAAATAATTTCTTATAAATTCTTCAAAGATGTGAGAAATTAAGCAGAAAGACAAAGAAATTCCATTTGAATTTATTGAAATAAAAAAGAAATTGAGTTTATTTTAAATTCAGGGGAAAAAAATTAAGATAAGTTTGCAAATGTCTTTAAAACAAGAAAATAAATAAAATTTTCCAGCATACATTTTGAAATCAGAATAAAAGTTTAAATAATTTTATTTAAAACAAAATAAGAAAATATAAATTCTCTTTAGACAGATTTAAATTCCAGAATAAAAAGTTTTTCAATATTTTTCTTTTTTTTTTTTTTACAAGAAAATAAATTTTTCCAGCAGACATTTTGAATTCAGAATAAAAGGTTTGGATTCAATTTTTTTTTAACAATAAAATAAGAAAATCTAAATTTCCTACAAAAATTCTGATACTGCTTATGCGTGCAAAACAAACCCACATTGGCAACATGTGGGTTTGTTTTGCAACAATAAAAACACTAAAATATTATCCAGTTAGGTAGAAATGTAACTTATCTTGCCTTTGATAACATTTATTTGCTATATTTTTGTTTTTAGACCACTTTCTTTTTAATCTATGTGTACAGACAGAGGCAGTAATAATACAAACGTAACTTTTACTTTATCGCCGAAAATGTTTCGGCGATAAAGTGTAGAAATTACCTGAAAAATTAATGTTTTTTACTCAAATAAAGTTTAAAAAGTCAAAATAAAATTTAAATACAACTTTCTCATCAGTTACAGAAAGTAAAAAAATACGGGTAGTAAAAAAAAAAACTCACCATTATTCCAATAAATTTCTTTAAAGACTAGTAAATAAGTCTGCTCAAAAGAATACTTAGTGTGGGAGTAGCAGCAGCAGTTACGTTTTTGCCGGACTTCTAAACAGAGATAACTTGTCCTTTTTTTATTTTTGCGCCTTTACGCTATCGTACATGAAAACTGGGATTTTTCATTTTTGTATTTACACGGATTACGAAATGACGAAGATATGCAATGTTATTTTTTTTTTTAATATCTTAAAGAAATACCTGAATTTTTTATTTATTATACTATAAATCTGCATTATCGGGTTTCGTCTTTTTTTTATATCGAAAAAAAGGAAACCAGGAATTAAATATAAAAATATACACTGACCGACCATTAATGACTGGAAAATTCTAAACAAAAATTAAGCTTCCACGTAAAAAAAAAAAAAAAAAAAAACACGGTGCTATCGAAAAAAGAAGGATTTAAATTTTGGACTTTACCGGTAAATTTACAGATAAGTGATATTTTTTTGTTGTTTTAAATTTGAGTATTTTATTTATTCATGTTTTATCTTCAATTTGTGATATATAAAACGTGTCGACCAAAATTAATTATTAAAATTCTCATAGACATTTCAAAATGGGGGGGGTGAATTTATAAAACAACGTTTGTCTAAAATATTATATTCAGTTTATCGGAAAGAGCATAAAATTTTACATTCACCCTGAAAAAACGTAACAATTGAACGAATAGGAAAATTTTGATAGATTTTTAAAGTTTAAAAATTGAAAAATATTCATCTCATAAAAATCAATTGATTTCACTACGTAACAAAATGGCTCCCCAGAGCGCACGCACGCACTTTGTAAACAATGTTTTTTAAACAATGAAAAATAATATTTCTATTATTTTTTAAACAACTTAAATAGTTTATTTTGGAAGCATATTCTATAAAGAAAATAAATAACCCACTTTAGAAAGAGAAATTACGAGTTTTCTATATTTTATTCGCAGTTTTCTGTTAGGGGTGTTAAAAATTCCCCCGAAATTCTGATACTGCTACCGACAGGGCCGTTCTGATTCTGGTGTTGCGAGTCAGTCCAATCAATTGCACCCTAATAATTATTACACTGAATGTGGTGCAAGCGATTACACTATTAAATTTCATGCAAGGCTTTTCAACCTACCAAAGAAATGCTATGTTTGTCTTGTTGAAGATTTCTTATTTGATTGATATGTTGTAATATATATAATTTTTCGTATTCACATGATTAGAATTACAACAAGTCCTAAAGAACTGCCAGCGGATCATTTTTCACTAAGATATGCACAAATATCTAATTTACACTTTTAGGAACAAAATCCCGATTTTAAGTTTTCGGGCCCTAAACACTCCCCCACCCCCAAATTTGACATTTTTTGACTCATCTTTTTACCTAAAAAAATAAAAAATAAAAAAATAAATTTTTCAAAAAAAAAAAAAAAAAAGCTCTCAACCACTACCTGAGGTCTTGCCATTGTCTTTATTTCCACAAGTTGGTGATCTGGCCCTACAGTGTTTTGTTGGATTTAACACCATGCGCCAGTGCCCCGCCCACACAGACGCAAAAACAAGCAAAAAACAATTATTTTTATTGAATAAAATTCAATTTCAATATAAGTCGAATCATGTTTCTTTCCCTTTTTTTTTAATATATATTTCTTTTAATAAAAAATAAACGAATTTTAATCTTTAAAATCCATGAAACAACAAAAAAAAATTATTTACTTTTAACGCGGAAACAACGCACAACTTTTCATTTTCAATTAATTCTAGTTTATTTTTTTTGTTTGTTTTTGTTTGTTTGTTTGTTTGTTTGTTTTTTATTTTGTTTTTTTTTTTCTTATTTTTTTTCTTTTAATGAATATCGAATAAATTCAATTTCAAGTATAAATCGTGTTCTTTATTTTTATCTTTTTCAAGGCATCTTGTTTTTGCTTTATTTTTATAAGGTCTTATTCAGATTTTTCTTAATTATACCTCTTGCATGACGTCATTTTTCAGTGGACAGGCCTGCTTATATTCATTTTGTGACGATCACGGCTGCGCATGTATGCTATGTGTTTTTGAAATATTCGGGGTTTTTTTTTTCTTTGTCGTTTCCTTTTTTTCTTTTAACTTTCTTCTTTTTCTTTATCTTTTTTTTTTTTAATTTTTAACTATTAGATGGCGTCTCTTGTTTGTTTCAAGTGAGCAAAGACGCCGGAAGTGTAAGTTATCAACTTCCGTCAGGTTCGCTGAAACAAGGCTTCGCCTTTCATTCATCGAATTTGATTGCAAGTCGGTTCACGACCCCAAGAAAGAAAGTTCACCCGCATCGGAAATGTTTTCATACGACGGCCTTTCGATCGGACTTCCTGGCCAAAACATTCGTCTATTATTTGAACTGACACTTGACCAGGCGTACGCCATTGTCACTCTACCAAATAACCTTTCCACAAAAAAATATGGAGGGAAGTGACCTACTTGCTTACAAAAACGGGACAGCTGGGTAAAGAATTACGTCAGCCCAACCAATTAACGATTGTCAATCAACTGCGAATTAATACGAACTATTTCGCAACATCTGGAAAGCAGATGTGAAAATTCTCTTGAAAAATAAAATAATTCACAAAAATATTTTTTAAATGTTTGGAGTAAAAAAAAAAACAAATGACAGTTTTTTGTTTGTTTTTTTTGTTTGTTTTTTTGTTTGTTTTTTTGTTTTTTTTGGTTTTCTTGGCGGTTTGTTAATTTATTATTTTATTTATTTATTTTCAATATTTGCGCCTGTCCAAGCATTTAAATACGAGGCAATGTCTGTCAATCGGATTATCAAATTTAAGTTTGATATATTGTTACGACCTTTTTAAACTGATATCTAAAGACCAAACATGTTCTTTTCGGCTGGTGCCGTGAGCGTTTTCATGCAGCAGTGCGTGAAACTGCGATAGGCATTGTAGATGTGCCTGTTTCATTAGCAATCGGTTGACAATGGTAAATCAACGGTGAATGGGTGCGAATTTTTTATCCACATCTGACAGACAGATGTGAAAAATCTCTGAAAAAATAAAATAATTCACAAATGTGTTTTTGATTTTTATTCACAAATATAACAGATTTCTTTCTTTTTTTTCATTTTTTCTTTGTGGTTCATTTATTTATTTTAAGTGATGGGACGATTTGTAGCGACTGCTATATATGACCAGAACAAATCTTCACATAGCAACCACCGTTTTCAACACGCACACGAATGAGGTACGATCAAAGACACAACGTCGTAATTTGCCCATCCGCACGCATGCGATAAAAGAACTATTTTGCATTTCACGCGTAACACGGATATATAAGCTTTTGCGCACGTAAATCAAACTAGTCCCGGGTGCAGTTCTACAAGTAAACAACATCGTTAAATCATCAACTCCACGCGCGTCAAACACCTAAATTTTCAGCATAGAATATCACCATATCGAACGAGAATTAATTCTTTTCAGCAAGTAATTTTGAATTGCTGTTTTCATATGTAATGAACACACACACACACACACACACACACACACACACACACACAACAGGCAAACCGCTTACATGTTTTAACGATCATATCTATTTCTGTGAATACAGTCATATCCTGCTACGATGTGAAGACCGTTTCTGTCATATTTTATTTCATCAGGCAAGAAAAATTTTAAATAGAAAAATTAAAGACTCCAGACCTTTTCAAACTTTGAGGAGAGAAAATATTCCATAACTGGCGTGAAGCAAAGCTAAACTTCTTACGGTCTGCATATCGTAGAAAGCTATGACTGTATTTACATAAAGATTATATATATAGGGTTTGTATTACTGTACACATAGATTCGAAAAAGTTGTCAAAAAACTAATATATAACAAATAAATGTTATCAAAGGCAAGATAAGTTACTTTTCTACCTAACTGGATATATTTTTTGTGTTTTTATTCAATGTAACATGTTTATTCGGCTCGAAAAACATACAGTGTTTACCGATGTATTGGAAAATTCAAGATGGCGCCTGACTCTCTTTAACACGGTAAGTTTGGGAAACGGTGTTATAAATAAATAAAAAAAATAGACAAAATACTATTAAAAAAAACACCGAATATATGTCAACCTATGTCACGGTAACATATATTGAGCGAGTTTTTAACAGTATTTTGTCTAGTTTTTTATTTATAACACTTTTTTCCAAACTTACCGTGTTAAAGAGAGAGTCGGGTGCCATCTTGAATTTTCCAATACATCGGTAAACACTGTATGCTTTTCGAGCTGAATAAACATGTTATATTGAATAAAAACACGAAAAATATATCCAGTTTGGTAGAAAAGTAACTTATCTTGTCTTTGATAACATTTATTTGTTATATATTTGTTTTTTGACAACTTTTTTGAATCTATGTGTACAGTAATACAAACCATATATATATATATATATATATATATATATATATATATATATATATATAAGTGAACGTGTCTGTGTATCTGTGTGTCTGTCTGTCTGTGTACATTTCCCTAGGCAATAACTCTATCAATTTTTAGCCTACAGACTCGAAATTCTACATACAGGTTACTGAGATTTGGGTAAATTTATGTGACCGGGTTTCGGCCAGAAATTTGGCTGTTAAGGGGTCAACGTTCAATGATTTGACTTTTGAGAACTCTACCAAACTCCTCCGACAATTTTGGGTCTAAACACTTGAAATTATAGATATAGGTTCCTTGGACATAGATCTAACTTAATAACTAGATTTGAGCCCAAAACAATAAATGTTAAGGGGTCATAATAGGGGTCAAATTTAAAAAATTGACCGTTTTGGGTTTTTTTTTTGGGGGGGGGGGTTGCTCAGCGTACACCTCCAAACACACAGGCAACGCCGGGCAGCCATGCTAGTATATATATATATATATATATATATATATATATATATATATATATATATATATATAGACCAGTGAACGTGTCTTTCTGTGTGTTTGTGCACATTTCCCTACGTAATAACTCGACGACGACGACAATAATAATAATGATAATAATGATAATAATAATAATAATAATAATAATAATAATAATAATAATAATAATAATAATAATAATAATCTTTCTGTTGAACTCGGGAATCTTTCTGTGGAACTCCGGAAACTTTCTGTCGAACTCGGGAATCTTTCTGTTGAACTCGGGAATCTTTCTGTTGAACTCGGGAAACTTTCTGTTGAACTCGGGAATCTTCTGTTGAACTCGGGAATCTTTATGTCAAACTCGGGAATCTTTCTGTTGAACGCGGGAATCTTTCTGCTGAACGCAGGAATCTTTCTGTTGAACTCGGGAATCTTTCTGTTGAACTCGGGAATCTTTATGTCAAACTCGGGAATCTTTCTGCTGAACTCGGGAATCTTTCTGTTGAACGCGGGAATCTTTCTGCTGAACGCAGGAATCTTTCTGTTGAACTCGGGAATCTTTCTGTTGAACTCGGGAATCTTTATGTCGAACTCGGGAATCTTTCTGCTGAACTCGCGAATCATTCTGTTGAACTCAGAAATCTTTCTGTTGAGCACGGGAATCTTTCTGTTGAACTCGGGAATTTTTCTGTTGAACTCGGGAATTTTTCTGTTGAACTCGGGAATCTTTCTGCTTAACACGGGAATCTTACTGTCAAACTTGTGAATCTTTCTTCTAACTCATAAATCTTTCTATTGAACTCAGGAATCTTTCTGTTGAACTCGGGAATCTTTCTGTTTAACTTGGGAATCTTTCTGTTGAACTTGGGAATATTTTTGTTGAACTCGGGAATCTTTCTGTCGAACTCGGGAATCTTTCTGTTTAACTCAGAAATCTTTCTGTTGAGCACGGGAATCTTTCTGTTTAACTTGGGAATCTTTCTGTTGAACTTGGGAATCTTTCTGTTGAACTCGGGAATCTTTCTGTTGAACTCGGGAATCTTACCGTTGAACTTGGGAATCTTTCTGTTGAACTCGGGAATATTTTTGTTGAACTCGGGAATCTTTCTGTCAAACTCGGGAGGTCCTGGATATGACCTTAAACTATATCCGATGGTGAGGCCCCAGCTTGCAAGCTTTGGGGAGTGTGGAGCTACCCTTTAATTGCCATTGCTCCCAGGTCCGCTCTGACCCGGAGTGGTAGTACCTGTTATGGTCCCAACTATGGATTGAATAGAAACCGACTTGGAAACAACAAATATATTCTATTAAAAAAAAATTCTTCAAAATCACTGATTTGGCATTAAATAAACTTGAAAGAGTTGATATGCCGTAAAACAAAAACAAACAACCAATCAAACTCGGGAATCTTTCTGTCGAACTCGAGAATGTTTCTGTCGAACTCAGGAATATTTCATACAAACATACAGATATATAACACTGTGCAGAACAACATAGAGAAACCCATGTCTGTCGTATCTGCCCAGAGGAGCAGAAGCTATGAGTCTCTCAGAGATTGATTATCAACATCATGTTACTATTGTGAGCACTGAGCAATATCTGATGAGCTTCCAAAACATTTTGTCTTACAAATAAGACAGAATCAGAAAACAAGTCTGCTACAGAAATTGCCTCAAAGAGTCACCAAAATACATCAAGAACTTCAATTGCAAAACAAAAAAAAACAAAAAATCCAACAGCGTGCCAAATATTTTCTGGGTGAATCCATCCAGCACTATGTAGATAAGGAAAGCTCTATAGATTGGATAAAAAGAGAATCGCTCTCTACTGAGATCAGAAGTGGATTTTAATGGCTGTCCAAGATCAAGACTTGATGACCAATGCTTTTAAGAAGATGAATGGTTTCATCAATGACAACAAGTGCACGTTCTGCCACATAGAAGTACAGAGTGTCAGCCACTTTACATCCAGCTGTTTCTGCTGGGGGAACGGTTACTATGCGATGCGACACAATGTAGTGTGTAATTATCTCCACTGGACCATCTGTAAAAAGGTTGAATATCGAATACAACAGCAAATCATGGGAACATGTTTACCGGAAATAACAGTTGGAAATAAGTTATGCACCATCCATTATGACTATCCAATCCATACAGCTGTTACGTTGTCGTATCATAAAATGAGCGTTTGTTGAAATTGGAATGGAGATGATATATTAAAACGTGTCTATTTATAAAAGATTGTGTGTTTGATTATCTTATCAGAGTTAATGTCGTTGTGTGTGTGATTGTCTAGTGGTCTTTCTATTACATATGTTCATATGCTGTTAAGTGTGAATATGTGTGTGACATGTCATTTGGACATACCTCTGCTTCTTCGTTGGTCCATCTGGAAATTCTCGTCTGAGAGGGAGACTTGATACCTGTTTTTGGGGACGAAGATTTATTTCACACAAAGACAAGAAATTGTTTCTATAGTTTTTTTTTATTCACCTTCCAGTTTGTTCACAGAAGATTGGAAAGTGAATTTGGCCTGTGTTTTCTTCTTCTAGGTCTTATTTCTACCACGTCAGCGTTCGTTCCCCCCTTCCCAGTGAAGGGGAGGAGACAACGGCGAAGCCGTCCGCTCTCGTCCAAGTCGCAACCAAATCTCCACGATTCAGCTAACCTGATCACATGACTCACACGCAATCAAATCAGCTGATCTTAACTTCCGGTCAACGTGTATACACTATAATTCACACTCTCCCCCCCCCTCTCTCTCTCTCTCTCTCTCTCTCTCTCTCTCTCTCTCTATCCATTCTCTAACACAACTACGTACCTAGAAAACAGAGCTATAAAACCTGACCTAGTGATGAAAGGAGCAAAAGGTTTACACCATGATAAAGATCTGATGGCCAACGCATTATCGCAGTGAAAAAGTGGAAAAAAAAGTATACCACGTAACAAAGTTCCAGTAGCAAGCCCATTGTTTCCATCAACAGAGATCATTTTTCTCCCCTTTCTTTTTTTCTTTTTTATTCTTTCATAAACAGAAGATAAAAAAAAATGATTACTCCCTTCCTGGTTACAAAACAGTAAAGATCACTCCTTTCTGGATCAGATAATGTTTAATGATCACCTATTTAGCGTTCACCCAAACAGCGTTATTAATGACAGTCCTTATAACTCTGGTCCGGAAGTGGGTTATCATTAGTGTCTGGTAGTCCTGAAATGGGTGATCTTGGATTGAAAATTCCTAGGTCTAATGACGTGAAAGAATAGAAAAAGATAATTTGATTAACGTATCAAATGTAATCTTTCCCCCATCTCTCGCTCGCTCTTTCTCCCCTTCTTTTTCCTTTTCTTTCCATCTTCCCCTTTCCCTCTCCATTCTCCATTTCTCCCTCTCTTCTTTTTCTCTCCTTTTCTTTCTCTCTCTCTCTCTTTCTCTCTTTCTCTCTTTCTCTCTCTCTCTCTCTCTCTGCCTCTCTGTTTTTCCTCATTTCTCTTTCCTTCTCTCCCCCTCTTCTTTTCTCTGCTCCTCACTCTTTCCCTCTTCAACTCTCTCTCTCTCTCTCTATCTATCTATCTATCTATCTCTTCTTTATCTCTCTCTCCCTCTCCTACTCTCTCGCCCTCTCTCCCTCCTTTTCTCCCTCCCTATTTTAACTTTTAAACTCACTATTTTCTAATTCAAATAATTTAACCCGAGCTCAATATAAGACCAAACGGGAGAGTTTTTTCTTTCTGTTAATCTTTTCTGTTAATAAAACTATAGAATTAAAGAGAAGTGGGGGATGGAAGCTTCCAAACTGTGGAGGGGGTGAGAGGTTAGATTATTATGAAAGCTAATATCAATTATAACTGTCAAAAAATGGGTGGAGATGTTGAGTTATTGGGTTTATAAAAACAAGGCTCAGTTTTGTTTTTGTTTTTTGTTTTTTCTTGGGAAAAATGAATGGACTTTATTTGATCCGACGGCGACGACCACGACGACGACGGTTGCGCTTTTTAACGAGAAAAGAAGAAGGAAAGATTTTCAAAGGAAAAAAAATGAAACTAAATTTGACCTTCTATCAAATAAGCAAAACAAAATGGCCGACCTTATAAAACCGACGAACAAAAGAAAATTGGGATTTGCATTACAATCCAAAGAGGCGCGAAAAAGTTGTCAAAAACAAAAACAAATATATAACAAATAAATGTTACCAAAGGCAAGATTTGGGGGGGGGGGTAATACTATATACATAGATTCGAAAAAGTTGTCAAAATCAAACAAATATATAACAAATAAATGTTACCAAAGGCAAGATAAGTTACCTGTCTACATAACTGGGTAATTTTTTAGTGCTTTTATTTAATGTAACATGTTTATTCAGCTCGAAAAACATACAGAGTTTACTGAATATATTGGAAAGCTTAAAAGGACGCCGAACTCTCTATTGAACACGGTAAATTTGGGAAAATGAGTTTAAAATAAAAACTATACAAAATACTGTTAAAAACCCACCGAATACATGCCAGCATATCTCACGGTAACATATATTGAGCGAGTTTCTAACAGTATTTTGTATAATTATTTAGTTTGAACTCATTTTCCCGAACTTACAGTATTCAACAGCGAGCACGCCGCCATTTTTCTTTTTCAAATATATCGATAAACACGGTATGATTTTCGAAAGATTCCACATTTTGAAATGAGTAAAATCACTAGAAACTTTTGTAGATAATTTGAAGAGTAACTTTTCTTGCCTTTGGTAACATTTATTTGTTATATTTTTGATTTTTGACAACTTTTTCAAATCTATGTGTATAGTAACAGAAACTTCTTTTTTTTTACAAAGGAATCACCACTTCTCAAGGCCTGGAAGCCACTCGAGATTAGGAGTTATTAAGTGTACAGCAGTCAATGAGAAAATATGGTAGCAATCGTTAGTAGTGGGAATTTGGTAAAATTGGATTACTTACGGGGGTGGCTCATCAAGAACTTGTTTACATTGGACTTGAAAACGACCATACTGTAGTCAGCTGAAAAGCAGGCAAACAGAAGAGAGTTCCACAGACGTGCAGTTCTAAGAAAGAAGCTTTGTTCATGGATTCTATGCTTAGGTTAAGAAATTACTTTTCCACCTAACTAAATAAGTTTTTAGTGTTTTTATTTAATGTAAAATGTTTATACAGTTTGAAAAACAATTAGTATTGAGCGCTACCAAAGAACAAAAAACAGATGGCCGATATATATATATATATATATATATATATATATATATATATATATATATATATATATACATAGATAGATATATATGTATATACATATATGTATATATATGTATATATATATGTGTATATATATGCATATATGTATATATGTGTATAAATATGTATATATATCTATATATATATGTATATGTATATATATCTATATATGTATATATATGTATGTACATGTATATGTATATATATGTATGTATATGTATATGTATATGTATATATATGTATATATATGTATATATACGTATATATATGTGTATATATATATGTATGTTCTTTGCTCAGCAACCGAGAAGGCTAACTTGCTTGCCAGTCGGTTTGCCTCAAACTCCACACTGGACCCTCTAAACCACCCCCTACCTCAATTTCCTATGCGGACAGACGCCACGCTAGACGACCTGAAAATCACCCCTGCTCAGGTGCATGCTATCATAAAAAACCTTGACACTTCCAAAACATGTGGACCCGACCTCATCCCAGCTGTGCTATTAAAAAAGTGCTCAGCCGAAGTAGCTCCAGTTCTCTCCAAACTCTACAACAAATGCCTTAATGAATCTTGCTTTCCGAGCTGTTGGAAAACTGCTTCTGTAGTACCAGTATTCAAGAATTCTGGCGAAAGAACTGACCCATTAAATTATCGCCCTATTAGCCTCCTCCCACTTTTTGCCAAAATATTTGAGACCTTAATTAACTATGCTCTAGTCCAGCACCTTACAGATGCTAAACTTCTGACCGACCGTCAATATGGATTTAGACAAGCCCGTTCCACGGCAGACATCCTCACTGTAATCTCTGAACGTATATACCATTCACTGGACAAAGCAGGAGAGGGAAGAGCGGTAGCTCTAGATAT